>NW_013952706.1:127025-137539 GCF_001266775.1 Austrofundulus limnaeus
CTGGATAACAGCAGACTGACTGCTCGTAAAATATACGACAGGTCTGGACCACTCGTGAATTTTGTTCGTATCTGAAAAAAATCGTAGAATACGAAAACATTGATGAATGCCACAAATTCTCCTAAATCACTCGTACGCACAACTTAAGAACAAATCTGTGCATACGAACGGTTCTTGCATGAGGCCCAATTGACTCTATCCAATGAAAAATATCACTAATAAAACTTGAATAGACATAAGACATTAACATATTTTTCAACACAGAACCACAGAGATGGATGCTACAGGCAACTTATGGAAAACATAAGGAACTAACTTGCAAAATGGCAGAATTATGAAGTCAGAATTTTATCTTAATTATTTTGGACAGATGTCAAATTCTGCGCTAAGAGCTACACTAAATGGAGTTCAGCAATTTGTAGGTCTATTTGAGAACCTTTCATGCATGCAGGTGTGACCTCTGCTTGCACAGGTTGTGGGGTGTTTGTGTTATTAAAATTGGAATGTATGTTTAGCAGAGAATCACATCCAAGACAGAAACACTCAGATCAGCAGAAAAAGTGCAAGATACAGCAAAAGAAGGGACAGCTTCTAGGTGCCAGTGGAGGAAAGGATGAATGTAGCTCTAAAAGAAGATAGAGAAATGAAGACAACAGGAGGCCAAACTCAGCTGCATTTTCTTACCACAGCAAGAAATACTCCTAATTGAACCTTTGAAAGGATCAAAGGTCTCATACTGGGACACAAACATACAATAGGATGTGTTTAAAACAGAGGTCTTCAACCCTGTTCTTCATGGTTTCGCTGTTTTCCTTCTTCAACACGGGCTTCTGCTGAACTTGATGACATTTTGAGTAGGTAATTATTAGAATGAGGAACAAGGTTGGAGAGCTCTGATGTAAAATTTGTAGCTACAGTTGAAAGTAACCGATTCGTCAAACTGTGTCCCAAATTACTAACCATATCACTTAAAATGTTTCTGTCAACTACAACCCCAATTACAATGAGGACGTTGTGTAAAACCTGAACAAAAACAAAATACAATGATTTGCCTATTCTTTTCAACATATGTTCCATTGAATCCATTATTTTAAATTTTAATGCATGCAACACGTTTCCTAAAAGCTGTTTTGGGTCAATAAAAGCATAAAAACACCTGTTGGAGCATACCACAGGTGAACAGGTAATTGGAAACAATCATGACATCGTCCACTTTGAACAGTAGACCTTTAGTTAAGGTTGATTGGGTCACTTTAATAATAGCAGATGCAGAAACAAGAATTATTGAGGCTGAAGGTAAATCAGAACGTGCTTCAATAAATTATAGTTTCAGGGTGTGCACACTTATGCAACATGCTGCATCCCTGTCGTTTCCTCACAACAGATTTTTAAAATGCACTTATAAAACAGTCTTCAGTATCAGCCATGAATCTTTGTCTTTCTCGTGTTTTCTGTAAAGTCTGTTAATCTAGACTTTTCTTTGCTCTCCTAGGATCAGAGTGACAGTTAATGGGGAGTTCCTGCATTACATCTACCCCTTCCAGTTCCTGGATTCACCTGAGTGGGACTCTCTCAGGCCCTCAGAGGAGGCTGCGTTTCAGGTTTTTCTTTCATGTTCTTTCAAACTGTAGATTCAAGATGGTTAGTTTGATAAACCTTCTCAGCACCTCTGCTGAATGTAACACCAGTTACTGGCCTATTAATAATCCCAAAAGCCAGAAGAAAGACCACTGGTGAACGTGCCTTCTCTTTTTGTGCCCCCTTTCTGTGGAACAATCTCCCCTCAGGACATCAGACAGGCTTGTTCTGTTGAGGTTTTTAAAGCTAAGCTAAAGACGCACCTGTTTAAACTATTTTACTTGTCTTTATTTTATCTTTTGTTTGTATCATCACTGCCTTGTCCTCTCCTGTGATTTATCTCTTGTTTTCTGAGTTTTTATTTGTTCTTGTGATCTCTTTTTTTACTTTGTGACTTTGCCTTTTTTTCATGTGTGATTTTATCGCTTGTCCAGCGCTTTGTTTGAAAGTGCTTTACAAATAAAGTTATTATTATTATTATTATTATTATTATTATTATTATTATTATTATTATTATTATTATTATTATTATTATTATTATTATTATTATTACTCACTGTTGAGTTGCGGTGAGTAGCTGCTGCCTTGAATTCTGAACTCTCCCTCTTTCCGATGGGGAATTGTCACTGGAGGGGTATTCCAGTTTAAATTTACGACTTTTAAGGAGGAAGTTCCCAATTCTGCAGCAAAAATAATTGACAAAAATGCAGTGAAATGGAGATTTTGGTCAGCAAATTTTGCTGCCTTTCGGATAATTTTGAACCCCGTGCACCTCCACCTAGTAGTGGGATGCTGTCATTTCACTGTAAAAATGATAAGCATAAATTATTGTAAACGTAGTTTATGGTCAATGCTGGCTTTGAGACAGCATGTGAATATTTTAAGACAACACAACTTTAAAGCTCTTGCGGACCATGTAAAATGTCATGGCGGGCCACATTTGACCTGCAGGCCTTGAGTTTCACACATCTGCTTTAAAATATTAAGACACTTTTAACAAAACGCAGGTGAAAGAGTGATAAATGATAAAAACATGGAGATTTATGACAATGGTCTGTGATGTCTGTAGCAATTAGAGACCTCTTTGCACTACTTAGGCCACTGCCTGGCTCTGAGATATCAAAGGAAAATAATTTTTGGGGACCCTCAAGCTGAGAAGCTCAGAACACTGAATGTTTCTAACCTCGTGTCCTTCATCCAAAGGATGCCAATGTTTGAAAATTCCCAAGACTCAATAAAGCTCAGTGTCTTTTTGGGGAGAGGGATGAGATCTTTATTACTCCCCGCTCACCAAAACCGTAAGACTTTGCATTCCTTCAAACAATGCTAGGTCTTTAAATTAATGAGAAAAAGGAGAGAATTATATCCACCGATGGTAAAATTTGCATTCCCTAGGTCTAATGCAAGTCCAGGATATCTAATTATTAATGTTAACATTCAGTTTATTGAATGTCATTATCAGAACAGCCTGACGTGCAGAACAAATGATTAACATCTTATTTTGGGTTTTCTTCCACAGGTGACCCTGCAGGCCGATGAACCGTGTCGGTACGTAGCATGGAGAAGGAAGAAACTCTACCTGCTTTTTGCTAAACACCGTTACATCGCCAGGATCTTTGCTCTGGTAGTACGTAATGACATTTCGGAGAAACTTTACTCTCTCAGTGAGAAGGCCTGCGATGGGGCAGGACACCGCTACGATCTCCGGTTACCAACCTTCTGTCACATGCCATGGACAGAAATAGAAAAAACAGATGGTCTACGGCAGATTCCTGCTCAGGGGGAGAGGTCTGCAGTGTTGGTTAGTTCAGTTTGTCAATAATACCTGATGGAAATAAATTTTAGCCCAGTAAAACAATGTTTTATTTCTCTTGGAAAGTGACAGTTAAAAAAATAGTCTTTGGTACATCTGCCTTTAGTGTGTGAAAGAGTAAAACTGCTTAAATAAATGTTTGTAAAGAATTGCTAAAATACGGTATAGACATATTTGTTGGCATTGGTATATTACACATGCCTTTAGCAGTGAAGGTGAAGGAGAGAGCTGTCTGATGAGCTCATAAAGAAAGTTATAGACCCATCCATCATCTACCCCTTATTCACATTTTGTTTGTGGGGGCAGCAGGTCCAGGAGGGAAACTCAGACATCCCTCTTCCCAGAAACATTCTCAAGCACTTCCTGGTGGATCCCAGGCCATTCCCTGGCCAGAGAGGGATACAAAATCCCTCCAGTGAGTGTCCTCTCATTGGGATGTGATTGGAAAATATCTGAAGGGAGGTATTCAGCAGGCACCCTAAAAAGGTCTCTACAAAGAAAACTGAGTTCAGATGGTTTTATATGGGATTTTGTTCTTTCAGTCATGGTCTATACCTCATTACCATAGTTGATGATTGGAAAGTTGATGGTCCAGTAACTCTGTCTGATCATCAGCGACTCAAACTCACCCCCGGGTGGTGATCAGTGACAGATCGGCTCCTCTCTTTACCTGAGTATCTAAGATTTTGTAGATCTGCAAGTCTGCTGATACTTTACCTTCAGATAAGAGAGACAGTTCCTCCCAATCAGCTTTTCACAAAGTGCATATTGACAAGAACCAAAGTTTCTGAGACTCCTGAAACAAAACCAAACTGAAGTATTATGGACAGTCTTATCAGAACTGGTTTTGGTATTAATAAAGTCAATAAATTCATCTGCATCCTTAAGTGTTCAATGAGGCAGAAGCTAAAATGTTGATCAATGATGTAAACACAATAGTCTGCCTCAGTAATTAAGAAAGTAAAACTATTCAGCGCTGTCACATGTAGCGTCTTTATCACACAGTATTTTATATTTCCTGAGTTTGTATGGGTCTCTGTGTTAGCAAAATTTCTCATGAACCACTGGAAATTTCAATGAAACTCTTGAAAAGTAATCGTTGGGTGTACTTCTACAGCTCATTAACTTCTGCAGTCAACACAATTAGCATAAATAAATAAATAAATAAATAAATAAACAAATAAATAAATAAATAAATAAAATTGAGTGTCAAGACCTGCAGTGTGAACCCAACTTGTTTCCATGTTGAGAAATGATTGAGTTGCAGCAGTCTTGGGAATTTTCAGTTGAGTGTTTACAATCAGCGTGCTAAGCTTTTCTTTCATTTTTTTTTAAATCCCAGCCTATTTTTGTGCACATAGCTTGTAAAACTGGATTCTATTTCATGCACAATATATTGTAGTCCAATTTTGCCCACATTTGTTCTTTAATGAATTAGTGTACATTTTAGAAATGAAGATTATCAGATCTGGACCAGTTTTTAATATATATATTTTTTAGACTTGAACATGTTTTCTGTCGGTGGACTGTTCCTTGCATGTATCAAAATACAGTTCTAGTGTTCTGAGATGGCTTGGTAACCCGCAACAACTTTGTGACCATTTTCAGGAAAAAAATTGTCACACATTTGTTTAACATGTTCAAAACTCAAGATGCAAAACATTGATCCTCCAAGAAAACTGAGAATCTTTGAGAAAATGTTGGGACATTTTGGAGACTTTCTTGTGAACTTCGTCCATCAAATAGTCTCCAACAGTCACAGCCCAGTAAGGCACCACCCAAAAGGTTAAAACTTAAGATGAACAAAACTGGACCTCCAACTATTAGCTCTTATTTATCTGATATGAACAAATATGGAAAACGATTGCTGAAGGTGGCAGTAAACAGTAAAATGTAGAATATTGTCAGATTTGATTGGTGCCTTGTGTCAGTGTAATGTGTTGTTTTTGTACTCTGCAAATAAATGATTGGAAAGATGACTCTTTAGTGTCTCTATATTATAAAATTACTTCTAGCCAGAGAGAAACAGAACCATATGCTCCAAGCTGTCAATACTTTTCTATTATCCTCTTGATTTTAATTCACATATTTATGGTCAGTCAGATTTTTATTTATTTATTCTTTGTTGTGGGAATCATATTGATTGTTTTTGCGCATTTTGCTGAGAGATTTCACTGAATTAGCTCACTGTCCAAGAAAATCAACCAATGGGTTGTCGCAGTCGACAAAAATTGTTGATCGTTACCTTTCTAAAATTCTTCTGATTTGGGACGCTGAGGTGAGGAAACTGATCAAGCTTCAATATTAGTTTGTCTTTCTGCTTCTGCTTTGCACAGCCCACACCCAGGGTTATACTCTGTTTATTGTCAGGCAGCTTTCAACTTTCAAACCTTACTGTCTAAGCATTTGATTAGATATAACACCTTCACTTAAAATGCTAGTTAAACATTTTCTGTCATCAAACAGAAATTCTTTTAACTTTTCTCTCGTTTGTATTAATACAGTCCTCCTTCCCTCATGTCAATATATTTCAACATCACACACATCAATAAATCATCTTATTAATCAACAATAAATCAACAGTTTCAGGATAACATGTTGATTATTACATCTGATTATTACATTTTATCATCAGTTCTACTCATTTAACAACTTACATTGTTTTGAACATTTATTAAAACAATCAGTCAACTCAGAAGCCTTTTCCTGGGATTTTTTTCCACTCAAGCATTACCAGTCTTTTCCTCAACACCCAAGGAGAGTTCTCACTTGTCATCAGCCTAAAATGACAAGAAAATCAAATGTCTCATCAACAACGATCACAGAATACTTCAAGCTGTTTATACAAAACGAGACAACACAGTCTTAAAAACGAATGTATGTAAATGTTTGGATCAGGGTCATTTGGGTGTTTTCTGTTTTCAATATGATGTTAAAAAAATGGAAACACGAGTGTTTGATAATAAATGAATTCGCCCAACCAATAACCATGAGCGGAAAATATGTTTTTGTGTTATCATTCATATTCTCTGAAAATTTGCACCCAAAATACTCACAAATTCTGCCTGGGTCTGTAAACTTTTCATCACAACTGTATGTAACAGTTAATGAGGTCCAGCACCTTTATTTACTTTAAGTGTATTTTTCAGCTATTAAAGAATTGTAGTTAGTGGGAGAAGGAGCAGAAAATGATTTTTTCACAATAAAAGTCCCAGCTTCATTCTTTTACAACCTGTGGTGTTTATTATACAGCATAAGGCCCACCCTGACCACAGCACTGTCTCCCTCTGTCGGAGCTTCTGCTCCACTTTGGTTGCCCACTTTAGTCTCTCTCTGTCAGCTGTGTGGAATGTGCGACACACATTGTGCAGACCCCCAGGAAAAGGTCCAGCCTGCGGTCACCAGAACCTCCAACTTGTTTCCTGAGAGTTGCCTCTTTTTCTCCCCGTTCTTCACACAGTCAGAGGCTGAAACTAATCGGTAAGAAGCACAAATCTCTTTTTTCTTTCTTTTTTTTGTTATTGCTTAGAGAAGCTGTGAGATTTGTCTGTCTGTCGGTGCTGGACTGCCTTTAAATCTATTTTTACATGGGAACCTTGGCAGCAGCAGCAGGAGGAGGAGTGTGGGACAGAAAACAGCAGGCTGCAGCTGGACACTTTACTGCTCTAGTTCTCTCCAACATTTACTGAATCTTCTCCGCACAACTATGAGATGTATTTCCATAGCTTACAAATGAATTAACAAATAATCAAGAGCACAAAACTGTATGAATTCAAGCACACACACAAGACAAAAACCTTAAGGTTTTATGTAAAAATTCTTTGGTTTTTCAATCTGGAGTTTTGCTGCTGCGTTGTAAAACAAATAATAATCCATGTTGTTGTCATCAAAGAGAAAACCTTCACATTTTGCAGTTTATAACAGCCATCACATGGCTTTACACAGAACATACAGGCACCAGGGTTAGAGAGCCTTCTTGGCCCCTGGCACTAATAATTTGATAATGCATAAAAACTGCAACATTGATTATTTACGTTAACTTGAAGGTTTCTTGTCACACAGAGAAGAGTTGCTCTTAGCTTTAATGTAAAATCTAAAGTCTCAGTAGCATACAACGGGTAAAATAAGTATTGAACACGTCAACATTTTTCTCAGTAAATGTATTACTAGAGGTGCTAATGACATGAAATTTTCACCAGATGTCGGTAACAACCCAAGTGATCCATACATACAAAGAAATCAAACCATAAATGTCCAGAAATGAAGTTATTTGTAATAATGTGGAATGGCACAGGGAAAAAGTATTGAACACACTTACTGAAGTTTATCTAATACTTTGTACAAAAGCCTTTGTTGTCAATGACAGCTTCAAGACGTCTCCTGTATGGAGAAACTAGTGGCATGCATTGCTCAGGTGTGATTTTGGCCCATTCTTCCACACAAACAGTCTTCAAATCTTGAAGGTTTCGTGGACCTCTTCTATGAACTCTGATCTTTAGTTCTTTCCATAGATTTTCTGTTGGATTCAGGTCAGGTGATTGGCTGGGCCATTCCAGCAGCTTTAGTTTCTTTCTCTGAAACCAACTGAGAGTTTCCTTGACTTTGTGTTTGGGCTCATTGTCTTGCTGAAATGTCCAGCCACGTTTCATCTTCATCATCCTGGTAGATGGAAGCAGATTTTTATCAAGAATGTCTCTGTACATTTTTCCATTCATCCTTCCTTCAATTATTTGAAGTTTGCCAGTACCATATGCTGAAAAACAGCCCCACACCATGATGTTCCCACCTCCAAACTTCACTGTTGGAATGGTGTTTTTTGGCTGATGTGCAGTGCCATTTGACCTCCAAACATGATGTGTATTCTGGCATCCAAACAGTTCAATGTTGGTCTCATCTGACCAGATTATATTCTCCCAGTATTACACAGGCTTGTTTAAATGTTGTGCAGCAAACTTTAAAGGAGCTTCAACATGCTGTTTCTTCAGCAGTGGAGTCTTGCGTGGTGAGCGTGCATACAGGCCATGGTGGTTCAGTGCATTACTTATTGTTTTCTTTGAAACAAWCGTACCTGCTAATTCCAGGTCTTTCTGAAGCTCTCCACAAGTGGTCCTTGGCTCGTGGACAACTCTTCTGATAATTCTTTTCACTCCTCTGTCAGAAATCTTGTGAGGACCACCTGGTCGTGGTCGGTTTATGGTGAAATAATGRTCTTTCCACTTCTGAATTATGGCCCCAACAGTGCTCACTGGAACCTTCAGAAGTTTAGACATTCTTCTGTAACCGATGCCATCATTATGCTTTGCAACAATAAGGTTGTGAAGGTCTTGAGAGAGCTCTTTACTTTTACCCATCATCAGATGGTTCTTGTGTGGTACCTGACCATCATTTGGGACTGAACCAGCTGATATTAACTTGCACTGACAAGGGGCAGGCTTGCTTTCTAATTACTGAGAGAGTTCAGCTGGTGTCTTGGCTTTCCATGCCTTTTTACACCTCCCTTTCTTCATGTGTTCAATACTTTTTCCCTGTGCCATTCCACGTTATTACAAATAACTTCATTTCTGGACATTTATGGTTTGATTTCTTTGTATGTATGGATCACTTGGGTTGTTTCCGACATCTGGTGAAAATTTCATGTCATTAGCACCTCTAGTAATATATTTACTGAGAAAAATGGTGACGTGTTCAATACTTATTTTACCTGCTGTATATATTAGTGGGGCAGGAACTCATTTCCTAAATCAATACCCACACAGATTTTACAGTTTGTCTCAGTTTCTATGAAAATGTGAATATGTTGCTCATTATTTGTTTTATTGCTCTATAATAATTTTTTTGTACAAATGTGTCACTTTATTTTCCTTCGTCTCTTAGGTCGAGGTTGTCAGGTCTAGTAATTAGAGACACAGACTCCACCTGCACCCAAAACAAAAACGTTTTCAGTTTTAACTGTAAAATAAAAGAGACTGCAAATCTGCAGCCTCAGGATTCCAAGACTGCAGCTCCATTGTTTAAATAAGATCCACCTGTGTCCACACATAAACTTTACATTTAAAAGTTAAGTTATATTTTAAGTAAAGTTAATGTAAAGTAAATGTGTTATGTTTACTCAGTTCAGTTGAGTGGAACCAATTGACATAATTTTTTAAAATTAAATCCACTACATCCGATTTTTGAGTGTAGATATGGACAAATGGGGCTACCATGTTAGAGAAAATGTCCTGCTGTACATCTCTCCTCTGTATTTTGTTTATGTCCGGTCTGTCTGCTCCAAGCTGCTCGCTTGTAATTTATCATCTAATTTATTTTTACAAATGGATTTTTAAACCGAACGTCACTGTTGGACACAGCAGGTTTTGCTGCAGCTATTCCTGCATGAAATAAAATCACAGGAGGTCCAGAGTTAGTGGTGGTCACATCAATGAGCTAAAACCAGCAGAGTATGGCTGCAGGGTGGAAAATTGTGTACACCAATAACATTCTATTGCTGCCTGCAGTTTTGATCGCAGGAGGATATGATAAAGTCACTGACGACTGTGGGTGGTGAACTGTAGCCCCCCTCCCCCCAGCATGAGAATTAATTATTTAAAAACATTTAAAATTCTATTTGAACTTGTCAAAATAGTAGAGAACACAGAACAAAACAAAACACAGCCCACTAACCAATAGTCATGCGAATGAAGTTTTTAGGTGCCGCTGCACCCCACTTGCCCTTATGGGCCAACTGCGCTTGTCTGAAGCACAGAAAAACTACAGACCTCCCCTCTGAAATTCCGAGAACAGCTGCTTTTTCACTGTTTACTTTTTAATGAACTGTTTCTCTTTAAACACGAGAGAAATCTGTTACTTAAAAGAATTATTGTTGAAATATTTTATTCTGAAAAAGGGGCAGATAAAAGGTTTTTTCTTCATTCTGCTACCTTTCATTTTATTTTATTTGTATTTTTTGTTGTATGTGAATTTGTTTTATGTTTATTGAAATGAGCTAATTTTGATCATGAACTGAAACATGAACAGAAATGTCCTCCCTGTGCACTGCAAAAAATGTCTATATAACCATGATAAAAAACCTTATATCCAGCCAAAAAGTCTTTTTGATCTTGTTTCGAGACTGAGTTTTTAA
>NW_013952706.1:138248-147288 GCF_001266775.1 Austrofundulus limnaeus
CCCCACCCCCTACACCCAGGGGGTGTCAGGGAAGCATTCCTCTCCTGTAGCAGTGAAGGAAACAGTTTAACTGCAATCCAATGTGGTCTTTGGTGGTGATAAATTATCAGGAAAATTTTGAAGATTTAATTTAACCTGATAAATGTTTGAAATGTTTTTCTGACTCATTTCGTATGAAAAGGATCTGAGGCCCTAAAGGCTCTGAGGGTGTCAGATGTCCTTCCAATCTTCTTTTTGGTTGGAGTGAGGAGTCAGAAAACAGCAGGAATTATGAGAAATTTGGTTTGAAGTTCATTCAGTTATTTTACTCTTGGCAAAACCTCAAGCAAGTATCTTTGCAGAAGACTCAAAGCTGCAAACAAAATGATAATTTCCGACATGCAACTGCTACAACGAGAGCCGGTTTTGGCAGTTCGGATGGAGTGCATAGAGGCATTTCATTTTCTTGCCTAAATCTCAGAATCTCTCGGTCCTGTCGTTTGAATTTTGAACACAGAAAATATGTGGAACAGATTTTTTTTGCTCAAAATAGCACCAACCCTTCTCAAGAGCACTACAACTGAAGCACTCAGTATGACTCACCTTGCTCTAATTCCATCCAACTCAGTTATACTGTACATGGTCTCAGTAGGTTTCTATATAACAATGTTGCTTTGATGCTGGCGGATCGTAGCCCAGCTGCTGCAAACTTACCACCAATATGTAAATAAAAGAGAAATAAAGTCACAAAACACTCACCAGAGAATAAGTGGGACAATTCAATTGTGGGACAATTGTGTACTTTTATATTTTCTTTAGTGTATCATTCACAAGCCGCATGCTGTCTGTGGATACAACATGGTGAGTTTCATGACAGTTCAACTGTAAACCTTTGAAAAGAAATCAAAAGTAGATATTACAATGTTTATGAAGTAGCAAAAACAATTTTTGGCAGAAGCGAGCTTGGCCTATACCATCTGGTGCTTGGAATGTGTCAATCTAAGGATTTAACTTACAATTTAGACGTTACAGAACAAAGTCCCAAAAACCTCAAAGATTGTGCCCCCAACAAATTAACACATCTGAGTATTTCTGTGAGCCACATACACAAGCCCTAGATAGTAACTTACTACCACTTACTTACGTGTAAATGTTATTGATTTTGGTTCAGCAGAATTTTATTTGAGGAAGAAAAATTAAAATAACTGAAAAGAATCACAATAAAATAAGAACCTGAACAATTTCAACAGGGTTCCATGCTTCTCAGCACAGAAATGCTGCTGCACTGCTGTCTTCAGTGGTTCCCAACCTATTTCCCTCAAAGCCCCACAAGCTGATACCATAATGACTATAATGTTTTTCAACATTAAAATATTGATGTTGAAAAATGCAGGACGCACTAGGCTTCCTTTTTCAACCGCATATCTGCCAGTCATCTTCATGCTATAATACTGAAAACAATTCAAGTACATTGTAATAAGCAAACTTTTTACTTAAGTAAAATAACAACGTACATGTACTTTGTTTCTTGACACCTCTGACATACATGTTAGCCTCTTCGGACGTGTACCTGTAAAATGAACCTCAAAAATCTGTAATTTTCGCAAAAGATCTGTATTAATCACGAATGCGGGTTGGGTGGGTGGGGAGGTGGTGCAGGCTGCGGAGATGACAGCACCTGCAGTGCAAAGAAGGAGGAAATGAGGACGGATGACTTTATTTCTAGGGGCAGAGTGGGTTGAAAGATGGTTACCTGATATTATTATTTTTTTTTTTTTTTCCTGTCCGGCTCTGAGATGTACAATAACTTTGAAACTGAGTTCTTGAAAATATCCGTAAAACTTGAAAAACTCCGTGAGATTACTCTATGCGTCCGTTTACCTGCAAAATGAGGGAAATTCTGTGTAAATTATGGGCAATCTGTACAACTTGACGAGAATGTGTTAGAATGCTCTGATGGAAGGTTGTTGGTCACCGTTTGCATTTGTGGCTACTTTAACTTTGGGTTCTGTCATTGTGTAAAATGCTGTCTGAAGACAGTTTCTAGTAAAATAGGTACAAAAGCTCATGTCTTCATTTAACCCCAGGATTTAAATTACTGGTAGCTTTCAGATTTTTACATTCTACTGATCTTTTGTCCCCTCCTACTGAAGTATGTAATCTTTATACCCAGAGACCTTAATGTTATCTACCTGGTTAAACCATCGTTAACTCTGTTCTGCTTCCTTGTTTTGGACAGGGTGCAGTCTCTTCATCGCCTGGGCCACTCTGTACCGCTGCAACCTGGATGTGATGGTTTGGAATGTGATCTTTCTTCTGGTCAACTTCATGCACTTGTTTTACCTTCTGTACAAGCTCAGACCCGTGAGTTGTGTTTCATTTTGTCATCACTGTCCCTGCCATGGAGTAATCAGGACGGTTCTGTGTCCTGCAGACAAACATGTTATTTGCGGGGGATTAAAGGGGTTATGGCCCCCACAATAATATGATCCAGTCAATATAATCCCTCAATAAAATTACATAATTTGCTCTATCGCAATAGAATTTAACTGGTTAAATGCACAGCTGCAGCTTTCTTGATGTCTTTAGGTAACTTTGACGTGATTTTAAAATTATGATGTCATGATTGCTGATTGAGAATTGAGAAATTTAGGTATGTTGTATAATACATCCTAAAAATGTAAAATATTTGTCACTGTTGGAAAAAATTGGGCGCGGGGGTGTAAGCCTTTTCTTTATTGTTGAACTGACGTGGACCTGATTTACTTTTTAATACAAACTCAAAGAATTAAAAGAACGTCCTCCAGGTGTTCATTAAAGCGTTGATTCTATCATTTTTTCCAGGGTTTGAAATTTTACGTTGCCATTTGATGGATGACTTCTTGTTGATCTGTGTTCTGTCAGATTAAGATTGACAGAGAGCTGAGGTCCGTCTACAAGCGGATGTTTGAGCCCCTCCATGTTCGAGAAGCCTTGTTTCAGAGACTCACAGGACAGTTCTGTACCATCCAGACCCTGAAGAAGGGCCAGGCCTACGCTGCTGAAGACAAGACCTCTGTGGACGAACGCCTCAGCATTCTGCTTAAAGGAAAGTATGTGCTGCTCACAAGACAAGCTGCTCACTACAAACATTCTTTAAATAAATCTGACATTTAGAGGTAGTCACGAGAGCAATTTAAATATTTTTAGAGAGAATTTCTAATGATTAAGATGTAGAAATCTGTTATAAGAAGAACAACTACTACAGTACTTTCTTGAAGCTAGAATCCAACTATAATTGTTGAGTCAAGTTGGAGGCCCGTGGTGGTGACACTACAAAAAACATGTACAATAGGTTACCTCCAGGCCTCCCTTGAAAAAGAGATCTGCGATCTCAATGGGGCTTGCCTGGTTAAATAATGATAAATAACTACAACTGAATTTTTATGCATTATTTCACAGTTTGGTAGTTGAGACATCTGTATACGTTACACAAATGTCTTACCAACATTTGGCATTAAGATAAAAAATCTCCAGGTGTTTGCACTCTTACTGCACAGATGTCTCAGGTTTCAGAAATACCTCAACATTGACTCAGTCATATCTCAAGAATGTCCTGCACAACTCAACTAATTTTGGGAGGAACTGAGGCTGTTCCTTTTGGATAATGTCAAGTTACAAATACTACAAGATTATAAAGCAATAAAACTAAATAAATGAACAGGTCAAAAAAACACACAGCTATTTTCTCTAGAACAACAGAATAGCTTGACATACCTCCAATAATTTGATGACCAATTTGCAGAATTACAACAAAATTCACCTCAGGGCCTTGTACAAAATCATTAACAAATCATAAACACCAGTTAGCAAAAGTTACTAGCAGCTTGCATCAGAGTCCCAGCACCCAGGGTCTGCTGGAGGTCCAATCTAATCTACTCTTTTTGGATTTGTGCTACCTAAGTGTCCTGGCTGGCAACTGTTTTTGCAAAAGTGTAGTGTTAAACTTGACACAGCATAGTGGGGTACTGGCTTGACGTTTTACCAACATCAACTATGTTTTCACACAAAATGTTTTAAATAGTTTAAACAAATATTGTTTTTTAGCTTTAAGATGAATCCAAAGTTTTACTAATGATTGTTGTGTGACAGGATGAAGGTGTCATACCGAGGCCATTTCCTTCACAACATCTATACCAACTCATTCATCGACTCTCCAGAGTTCAGGTCCACTGAAATGCACAGAGGAGAGAAATTCCAGGTAAACACCAGAAAGAAAAAAGTAAATACGTTACATGCACTAAACATCTAGTATTGAGTAGTATCATTTGTTAGATGCCAACAAACAGTCCTGGGGTCTCATTTATAAAGGATTGTGTGGAAACCATACTAAAAGTGAACGTACGGCCAAAAGGTGGAAATGGCGTACGCCAAAAAAAATTTCAGATTCATAAAACTATGCATACGCACGTTTCTGCGCATCTTTCATTAATAAATCACAGCCGCATGTCAGAGTTTGCGCACGAGGTCCCGCCTCAGGTTCTACCCTCTACACGCCCACACTCAACCATAAACAGTCAATGTAAAGTACCTCATGAATGTTAAGATGTATTTAAATCAGTCAGCTGATCAATGCCAACAAAACTGATTGGTTCAGACACGCTCCGTCGTGCGTCTGGAGGTTGACAGGTGTTGACTGACAGCTGCTCACGTGAACAGAATATCTGTAATTGACAGATTTTCCCTCATTTTGCTTTAGAGTAATCTAATGATTTTTATAAAAAAAAACTCAGCTTCAAATTAATTTTCCCTCAGAGCCTACAGGACGATAAAAACAATAAAAAATAAATTTAAACAAGTCAGATAAAATTAGAAATAAGTTCACTGCTCTTCTCCTCATCATCTCCCCCTCCTGCCTGCTCTGTTATCTGCGGCAGACACCCCTGCCCCGCATACACATACACGCACGCATCCCCCCCGCACGTGACAAATACGGACTTTAAACGTTAAGTTTTATAACATCCACGCTGGCGAGGTGGATGCGCACTGCGCGTGTATCCAAAGCATGACTTTTGCTGTCCTGCTCGGGGAGAGGTCTGTGGGTCAGGGTCGTCTGAGGAGAAAACAGATGAACCGAGTTGCGCACGGGAACGTTTATTTAAGATTTAAGTTTTTTTTATTTCAAAGGTCCTCATGGCTCAGCAGCAGAAGCATAAATATTACTGTTAAGAAAGCTGATGATAAAGTTGAATAAAAATTTAAGTCTGATTATGAAGGTAAATTAAATATCTGACAGTGATCATTACATAGTGTGGCTCTAATTCACCACTTCACCATCTGTGTCGCAGTTTCACCTCTCCAAAATGAGCGTACGCATGGGTCAAAGCTGGCGTGAGACACCGCACATTTTCACATCAAGTTTGGATTTTACAAATCACAACCTTGGCGTACAAAGTGGCGTACGCAAGTTTCTGGGCTCAAATTGTGCTTACGCCCGTTTTATAAATCCGACCCCTGGGCTGTGGAGGCATTTCTACAACTGGTCCTCTGAAGTTTGTGTCTGACTCATTAGAAGCCAACCCTTTATACCTGAAACCTGTTTGAGTCTCCATAGGCTTGATTTTTTGGTTCAGCCAAAATCCCATTAACTGTCAGACTGAGATCTGAACAAGTCAACACCTCAAACTTGTGTCGATCAAAATCTTGTAGCACTTGTTCTTTTCTGAACAAGGCCAAAGCTATCAAAACATTAGTTCCAAGAAGGAATGTAGTTAGTCAACATCCTCCACACAGCACATCCTGGTGCCATGTCTTCTCTGGTAAAATATACAAAAAACTTAATCATACATATGATTAATGGATTTGTCATGGGAGTTTGACATTTCAGTCTACATGTTTCGTAGATCTGAAGAAGGCTTATGACCATTTTCTTTGAAGCATTCTGTGGGAGCTGGGTTTGTGGGTTAATGTGGTCACTACAACAGCCATCGGGTCCCTCTATAGCCAAATCAGATTTAAGTCTGTATTTGAGATTCTTTCAAGTGCACATTGTACTCCACCAGGGCTGGCCCTAGTTCAAGGGTCTTGTCTACATTTTTTTTGTAGATGATGTGTGTTTGATGTGTTGGTGTCTTTTTACCATGACCTTTAGCATGCACTAGGAAGGTTCATGGACAAGTGTGAAGTGGTTTCTCTTAGTCTAAAGTCACAGCTCTCAACCATAAAATCGTGGAATGCTCCATCCAGGTTGGGAATGAGTCTTTGCATCAAGCAGAAGAGTTTATGTGGGAGTCTTGCTCCAGAGAGATGGTAGTATGGTGCATGAGATGGATCAATGGATTGGGACCACATCTAAAGTGATGAAGGCATTGGTCTGATCTCTTGTAGTGAAGAGAGTTGAGCTGAAAGGCAAAACTCTTGACTTACTAGTTTGTCTACTTGCCATCTCTCACCAATGGTCATGACCAAAAAAATTAATTAAAAAAAAAATATATACAAGGAATTGAATTGTTGTGCTTTTATTAACAGGTGACTATTGTGGCAGAAGAAAACTGTAAGTTTCTGTGCTGGTCACGAGAGAGGCTCACGTATTTCCTGGAATCTGACACTTTCCTGAGTGAGGTGTTTCGGTATCTCATTGGCAAAGATATCACCAACAAACTGTACTCTCTGAATGATCCCACGCTCAGTGACAAGGTAATGAGTTTCATTTTGATTTAGTTTTGAATTGATTTATTTTTAAAAAGGGACAAAACCTAAAATAGTCACAATGTAGCCATTGTTATGTGCCTTCTAGCTGACAGCTAATTTACCAACCCAGTCCTTGGTTGAATTTTAAAAACATTTAAAACTATCAATACAAAGACTAAAATAAACAATAAAAATATATGTTTCACATACAACACAAACACACACAGAGATGTATCAGGACACAAACACACACACTTCCTATTCACTTGAGATTATCTAAGTGTGAGAATCGGGGTTATTATAATTTTTGACTGGAATCTTTTTTGTTCCCATTGGAGGGACACAATTATTTCCTCCTCATTCCTAAATGATCCTTATAACACATTAAGTTTAGACTATATAGCTGTTTGTTTATTGTTTTGATGTGAATAATTGTGAAGATGTTGTTGGTAAATGTGTCTTAGGCACTGAAAAAAATGGATCGTCAGCCTAGCCTTTGCTCTCAACTATCTATGATGCAAATGAGGAACAGCATGGCAAGCACCAGCGACACCGATGATGTCCTTAACCAGATCCTAAGAGGAGGATCTGCAGAGTCATCATTCCGTAAGTCTTACAATGTTTTTAGACAATACCTTTATTCCAATTTGATGAATGTTTGACAGGATTTATCAAGTGACAGTGATACTGAAAAGCTAGAGCCAACTGCCAGGGTTTGTGAAAGTGGAGCCAGGATAGCAGAAAACATGAGGAGCTTGAAGAAAAACCTTAATACTTTTCTCCATCTCCATCTTCTGCCACTTATGCATAGTTGGGTTGGGTAGGCAACAGGTCCAGGAAAGACACCCAAAGATCCCTCTCCCCAGCGACATCCTGGGGAACCCCAAGGCTTTCCCAGGCCAGAGATGATACATAATCCCTCCAATGAGTCCTGGTTTGTCCCTGGGACCGCCTACCAGTGGGACGTGCTCTGAACACCTCTAAAGGGAGGCATCCAGGAGGCATCCTAATCAAATGAACCACCTCAACTGACTCCTTTCAGTGCGGATTAGCAGCGGCTCCACTCCAAGCTCCACCAGATGATGGAGCTCCTCACTGTATCTCTAAGGCTGAGCATGGCCACAAAGAAAGCTCATTTCAGCCGCTTGTATCCGAGATCTTGTTCTTTCAGTCATGATCTATGCCTCATGACCACAGGTGGGGGTTGGAACCCAAACAGACCAGTAAATTGAGAGCTTTGCCTTTTGACTCAGTTCTTTCTTCTCCAACACCAACTGCAGCAACACCCTCATTACTGAGGACGAGGCCCAAATCCATCACCCCATCTCTCACTCCATCCTACCATCACTCATAAACAAGACACCTAGATACTTCGACTCCTCCACTTGAGGCAGAGACCTTTCCCCAACCCGGAGGGGGCATTTCATCTTTTTCCGGTCAAGAACCATGGCCTCAAAGAGGAACTGACTCTCATCCCAGCAGCTTCACACTCTGCTGTGAACCACCCCAGTGCACGCTGAAGGTCTTGGCCTGAAAATGCCAACAAAACCACATCATCTGCATACAGCAGACACAAGACTCTGTGGTGCCCAAACCAGACACCCTCCTCTCCACAACCGCGCCTTGAGATCCTGTCCATAAGCACTACAAACAGGAACCCACACTAAGAATGAGCTTGACTTTGCACCAAGAATGCGGACACAGCTCCTGCTTTGGTTCTAAAGGGAATCACTCTTAAGCTTTGTTTATACTTCATGTGAGACGTGCAGCTGCAGCCCAGCGATGACGTAATTGCGTGTGTGTCACCGACTGCATTGAGTGTTTATACTGGGAAAAGATGTGGGGGATACATCCCTCCCTCTGCCCTCCCACCGCATATGTCACACGCATAGCTTAGCATGTAAATAACTGCTAGTTGCTAGTTCCGAGTTTAACTTGTTGGTTCAACAGATGCAGGAGATGGATGATGAAAAATAGTTCTATTTTCGAATGTCCGCTGCTCGTTTCGAGAAACTTGCCCACCAGATCTCCCCTTACCTTCAGCACGCACCGACGCAGTGGAGGAGTCACAGATGGTTGTACCTCCGGACCGCCTCGGTGAATTTCTCTTCGAAACTATCCATGTTTAGAAACAAAAACCACCCTCTGGAAGTGAGTAGCAGATAGCGGTGTCACACAGCCCAAAAACGCCCACACACTTTGAACCAATCACATGCTCCGAGCCGCATCCTCCACGTCTTGGAGTGCTGACTGGGGGCAATGTACAGGACAGCTGTCACCAGGGGATCGCAGCAGGAGTGCAGATGGAAGTTGCGCAACTTTTTGTCATTCAACGGATAAGGAAGCCTCCTAGACTCCTCCCTTTAATAATAATAATAATAATAGTAATAAT
>NW_013952706.1:147978-149274 GCF_001266775.1 Austrofundulus limnaeus
CTATCTATCTATCTATCTATCTATCTATCTATCTATCTATCTATCTATCTATCTATCTATCTATCTATCTATCTATCTATCTATCTTGTTGGACTTAAAAGACATGCATGACGATGAGATTTTTGACAGAAAGTCTAACTTTTACTCACAAATTTTACTTTTCACCAGAAGATTAGATTGTAGTACTAGACTATTTCATATAATCTGCTACCAGAATCACCAACACAGTTTAATGGAGCCAACGATAAAAAATTTTTTTGAAGAGTTTGATCAGTGTTTGCTCCTCTCTTTTCCTTTCTTTGTGATTATAGTTTTGTTTCTAAAACTGTAATTTGCACTTCATATTGTACACATAATAATGTATTTAAGTTTCACCACACAAACGTGTTTCTTTTCTTATGGTTTTTCTCCTCCAGTTGTGACTGCCCCCTCAGACAGAACAAATCCCTGACTTTGTTGTAAGAGTGCCTCTTTTGTTTACACTCACTCTACTTTCTGTAACCCAGCCCAGAATTAATGTTTGATTCCATATCCACCTCACTTTATAACAGATTCATGGCATCTTCAGACCAGTTTTATTGAATTTAACTTTCCAAACTAGAGATTCTGCCTGTTCTAACAGTGATTTCTCTAACCTGCCAGGTTCTGCTAACACAGAGGATTACAGTTTCATTTAGGTTCAACTGGGGGGTTAAAACGGACAGTGATGGATTTTCTGGTACAATGGTGAATTCAACGAGTCAGCTGAGTTTTGTGAGGATTTATTAAAAAGTAAAAGGAAATAAAGAAAAAAATATGACTGCAGGTACAATTTGTTTCCTGCCTGAGTTGCAGTCCAGAAAAAAAAAAACATCAGAAAATGTTTTTAAAACACAGAAATGCACATTTTGTTTTATCTTTGTATTGTCTTATGTTTTAAAGTTTTTTTCTTTCTTTTCTCTCTTTTGTGAGTGCCAATAAATAAAATAAACCAAACCAAACCAAACTAAACCAAAACAAACCAAACCAAACCAAACCAAACCAAACCAAAATAAACCAAACCAAACAAAATCCAGAAACACCTATGAAGTGGGCCACAGCAGTCAAAATAAAACACTCTTCTTGCAACTAGTTGTTAGTATTTTGGATTCACATGTATGAAGTACTCATAAAAATAAAAATGCCAAAAGTCTATTGGAGTCAGTGGTAACATTTTTTTTACACAATACCTCTTTTTTATCATATTAATTGATCAAATGACTGAAAACACACACACACACACACACACACACACACACACACACACACACACACACA
>NW_013952706.1:150072-156310 GCF_001266775.1 Austrofundulus limnaeus
TCCCCATCCCCTGTTCCATCCGTGCTTAGATCGGCCTGAAGGCCGCGTTGGGTGGAGACAGAGAACTGAACTCTAATGACTTGTGCTTTGACTGATAACATCTGGTTTGGACTCTTGAGGTCTGATTGGTTCCAACATGGAGTTCTGCCCTGGATGTCACTGGTTCCGCTGAACCCTTCCCTATTCCATGTGTTCTGACCCCCCACCCACCTCCCCTCCTTAGCTAACTGCACTGTCGCAGAGTAATTTTTTGAGCGTATGTTTGTGTGTTTTCTGTATAAAACACAGGATCGAAGCTCTTTTTTAAACTCACCCTTCCTATTGTGTGTGTATTCTAAACTGCAAAGGTAGCGCACTAAGTTGCGATTCGTACCCCATGTTTGTCATGTGTGTGTTTCTCCAGACGGATGTTCTAAACTGCAAATTTCGTTCTGCACTGCATCTTGATGTTGTGTGTGAATGACAAAACCCTTAATTTTCATTACTTGCGTTCCGTCTCCGCTCCGCTCTGGTCCGACCTCCGCAGCAAATACGCACCCATTATAATCAACGAGAGTGTTTATACTCGCTGCGCAGGGCGGCGGTGAGCGGACAGCGATCCGTCAAAATTTGAACAGATCCTATTTTTGCCGGACGACGGAGCAGCGCCAGTTAATTTTTAAAGATTATGTCGCACCAACAGGAAAAGAAACGAACACAACATCCGTATTTTCAAAATAAGACACTATTCGGCAGAATAATTTGTCGGAATAATGTCGAAATTGCAGCTATATTAATAAATATACGGATATATTTCTACACAAATGCTGTCAGAATGTATCGTGCTGTTTGGGAAGCAGATGGAAACATGTAGCATGAAGCTATGTGTACACACACGATACACGTGGATTTTATTTTGAAATTAAAAGTTTCAGAAAGTCAACAGCGAGACAGTTTCAACTATACCAAAAGCCTTTATATCAATGTTTTCAGCTGTGTTTGGAGTTCATCTTTGACAGAATTATTTTTTGCTGTGACTTCCACATTTATCACTGAATTTATCGTGCAATCTGCTTCCTGCACGTCTGTCGAAACGGAGCGGAGCGGAGACGGAACGCAAGTAATGTAAATCCGGGGTAAAGGGTTCTGAACATAAACACTGTTACATCGCAATAATAAACACTTAATACGGGACATGTAATCAAAATATTGTAGGGGTATTTATCATACAACATTTTACACAAAGTGTTTTGACAAACATGCAGTCACGCTACTGAAATGACAAAAAGAAGGAAAATTGAAAGACAAAGAAGAGAACGGAGAAAACAGACACAAAGAAGAGAATATAAATTTCCATTATGATTGCAGTTCTTCTTAATGTCATCACTGTGGAATAGGAGGGAAGAAGAGGGAGCTGAACAAAGAAAAGAAAGATTTATTTTAGATACAGACTAACGTTTTTCAGTGAAATTCTAATGCATTACAGGAGAATCGGAAAAAAAGGAGTTGGAGAGAGAGAGTGAGGAAAAACAGGGATTTTTTATATTGTTTAGAATCTTACTTCAGAAGTGTTGACCTTTGTCAGAGCAGGAAGACATCAGGAGAGAAGGAGAAATAAATCAGCATTATTAGCGTTTGATTGAAGCAGCCCGTGGAATGAGAAGAAAATATTCTTGAAATGATAGAGAAGAGAGCGGGCGGGAATAAGGAGGGGAAAATACAACGAACGATTAGAACGACGTTGCAGAATGAGTTGTCTTTAGTTTTTTTTTTTTTGCAATATCTTAATTGTTTTCTTCACTTTTTCAGGGAAAATAAGCAGAGGTGTGGAGTGCAGCAGCTTAGGGGGAAAGGGGTAGTGGGGGCTCAGCTTGATAAAACACCTAGGGTACTGCTCACATGACAGACTTACATCATCACACATCTTCTGATGGGGCCTAATTTTTCATCACCTGACGTGGAGTGTTGATTCAAAAAATACTTTTATTTCATAGAAGCTTCACATCCACTAAGAAGTGTGATTAAGAAACGAATGAGTTTCATTAAAAAAACGCACACACATGGAGCTTTCTGGTTTCACATTATGCACTCATTCATCACAATGTATGTTAATTGAAGCATTTCTCTGTACTGACACAGTGGATGACCGTCTCTTTCAGTGGTCCAGAATAACTCCTGAAAACTGCCTTTTTTCCCAGAAATTTTCTCTCATCTTTGTGAAATGTGTACACTTATTTTGATCGAGTCCGGACTTTGAATTTTTTAAACCCCGAGTGCATGAATAATTTGTACTTTAGCCATTCGTTGCTAAATATTTCTATGTTTTTCTGTTTGTCTCTCTAGAAAAATCCCTTGAGACCAAGTTGTCCAGTAAAATGAAGCCCATCGAGGAAAGTATGGAAGATGATGTTTTTGAAGAACCAGCGCCTTCTCACCAGTTGCCCGACTCATCTACAGAGAAAGTGTAGCCAGGAGGCAAAGAAAACACAACATTACAGGAGCCATTTAGGAACCTCCCAACTTTCCTCACACTCTGCTGACGTCATCCCTCTGACATCATGTCTTGTACATTGTCCTCAGTCAAAATGACGTAATCACTGATACACTGTCTCACGTCTCTTTACACAAAGAAATTGAACTATCAAAAAAAATTTAAAGACATTTTGAAAACTCGATTATGAATGCAGTTCACCAACTAGACTCCAACAGTAACAGCCCTATCATCACTGAGTTAAGTGTTCATTTATAAACCATGTTTGTTCACTAAAGTGCATAAAAGTATATTTCACATTTGTTTGTAGTTTTTGGGTGTCTGAAAGAAAGTGTGTTGCAACAAAAACTGCACATTGTTTTGGTATTATATATCGTGTTAAGACAGCATCACATATTCCAGCATAATATCTTTGTATGTAATTTATATTTATTACATTAAAGCTTGGAGACGTTTCTGTTAGCTGGATTTCTGTTTCCTTGGTTTTGTTTCCTGTTACTGCCCATTATTGCCCCCAGCTTCTGCTTGTTCTTAGACCTCACAACCAATGATGGGACTCTAGAGTCAAAGCAGACAGTTTCAGATGAAGCCCCAATTCAAGGCTTGATTCTTCCTTTCAGAAATGAAATGATCAATATCTAATAAATCCTCTCTATGGGATAAGGATGCCAGGGGCGGGGCCACAGGGGCGTTGGGCCCAGCTGAAATCTGATTGGCCCCCTGAAGTGCCCCTGTCCTTTCACTCATCAGTCCTTTACCTGGGAAGGATGGTGGATGCAGGTCCTTGTTCAAACACTAGTTGCGCTAATGAGTCAAATAGTAAAGTCCAGAATGAATCAAGCTCACAGAGTTCTTCTTCTCTTCTTAAGAAAATTTGACAGCATTGATTCAATAACATATATTCAACATTGGTTATTTGGCTAGAATTAGATGATTTTTTTGATGGTTGGTTCACAATCAGTCGTCAACCATTGAAAACTAAAATCAGCTTTTTTGACAATAATTCAACATTGAATTTGCTATCTGGGAAATATTTAAAAAATCAGTACATTTTTGCACACTTTTAAAAAAAAATTAAAAATCAATTGGTGCAAAACAGTCATTGCTTTCGAACATCTGTTTGCCACCATTTTCTTAAAATCAAACTAATTTAGCTGATCTCGACACAAACACTGAAAAAAAGAATAGAAAAGACTGAAATTAATAAGACCACAGAACCTAGTTAAATCAAGGTATGTCCTGTAATTAGCCTCACAGGTGTCTTCAATCTTGTAATCAGTCGGTTGGTGTTTTAAATAAAAATATTGAAAATAGTGCTGTTTTTTTTCAGCTCATCATGTGACCTCAAAATGAAAGGCCAGTGTGTAACATGCTGAACAGACCACAGAGCAGGAGAGAGTTGTCTCAGGAGTTTAGAAAGTGTATTGACAATCATGTTAAAGCTAAGGGCTATTATACCATCTCTAAACAGCTTGATGTTCCTATAACTACAGCTGCCTGTTTTAGTCAGATGTTCATTGAAATGTAGCCAACCTCCCTGGATGAAATCAAGAGACAGATAATACAAATGATAACAAAAGAGGCCAGAAGAACTTCCAAAAACATTAAAGGTGAACTCTGAGGTGATTAGTGTCCGATTGCACCATTTGTCACTGTCTGAGTCAAAGTGGACTTCATGGGGACTGAGGAGGACACCACTGATGAAAGCAATTTCTAAACATGCAGCACTGATATTTGCCAAAATGCACATTAACAGGACACAAAGTTTCTAGGAGAATGTCTTTTCGACAAACAAGACAAAACATTTTAGCATCACATTAACTATGTTCATGCGCAAATGTGGAGGAGGCTTGGTCATGTTCTGGAGATGCTTTGATACATCTGGCACAAGGTGTTCTGATTCTGTGCAGGGTAGAAGGGAATCTCAAGACTATCAAGGCATTCTGTGCTGTTTAGTGTCTAAAAGCTTTGTCTCAGTCGTAGGTCCAACAACAGGGTAATGAAAACACACAGGACTGAGGATGCAGATCTCGTGTCTGGACTTGAGGTGTCTTTATTAAGAGATTTTACAAAACTCACAGGGAGGAGGGTTGTCCCAGGCCAGCCTAATAGTAAACACTACATGAGCAGATGACATGCAAGAACTGCCATATACTAGTGTATTGCACCACAACAACAATACAGAGACATTGGTCCCATAAAAAAGGCAGAGGTTTTAGAGTGGTTTTAAAGTGCTCAGCCTTTAAAACCACTCTTCTTCTTCGTCTTCTTTTAAATTTTATTGGCGGACGACAAACCAACTTAATAAAACCACTCTTCTTCTTCTTCTTCTTCTTCTATTGTTGTTTAACGGCGGTTGGCAAACAACGTTTAGGTGCATTACTGCCACCTTACGGAATAGAGTGTGGGCCAGAAGGCTCCCAAAAGGAAAAAAAATAAAAATAAAAAAATAAATAAAAAAAACACTCTTAATCCTAACCAAAAAAACCTGTGGTTTTTAAGAAACTAACTAAAGCCTTGAAAACAATTTCTACAGAACTTCCATTCATTATTTCCCTAATTGAAAATGGGAGCTTTTGTTGTAAAATCTTGTTCTTTAATATTTTCCTCTGATATTTATATTTATTACAATACATGATCACATGCTCCACTGTCTCTGACTGTGCACAATAATCACAGTTTCCACTTTCATGTTTTCCAATAATATGCAATGTGCTATTTATTCTTGTGTGTCCAAGTCTAATATGAAATAAAATGTCTTCTTCCTTTCTATTTTTACAACTCCAAACTATTATCCCACCCACCTTTCAGTAGGGGTCACCTCGAGTGAAGAAACAGGAGTTACTGCCTACATAGCAGGTCTCGCACAGGCCTGAGAACTGGCAGGACCGCTGAACTCTTATTTTAGGCCATGATGGGTCATTTCARGATTCAGAATGTTTAAGCATTTGTTAATCATAATAATGACTGTCACAAAGAATATAGAATCACTTCTATTATTTTATCGTGCCTAAAATAGACTAATGAAGCACAGAAAATCATCACCATGTTTTTCATTTTCATTGTGTTTTTATAAATCACTGTTTTTATTTTACTGAAACATCAGTAATTTAATTTGAGTTTTCTTAAGAAAATCTTGCATTTATCTGGACACAGGTTCAGACTGATTATTTAAACAGAGTGTTAATTAATCATGATAAATGTTCACAGTGGTTTCTTTTACAGCCCAGCAAAAAGGAGCAGAGAAGATATTATAATGTCTGTTTAAACAGCAGAGGGATGGCCTTCACGGCTTCACTGGCAACACTCATCTTCTTTTCCTTTCTTTATCTAAGTCAACTCTGACTCACTAACAGACGGACGCCTTGAGACAGGCAGAGTTTTCATCCTGACGCGAACGCAGCAGGACGAAGCTGTTCTCTCCGGAGAAAAGCCGGGCCGCAGGTTTGACTCAAATGCCAATTGGAGTCGACCTGAAGCCCCAGGGACAAGAGGCAAGCCGCCTTCATGTCCACCTAAGAGACACACGTCTCTTTAAAGTGTTTTTCAACTCCCTGGGGGAGACTTTTATTTTGAAAGACGACCGAACCACAGCTGGAATCTCTCTAGCCGGGCTTAAGCGGACTAAACAGTCACCTGAAAGACACCTTTTCACCAAGGACCAGCGAGGACAAGCTTCCTGAAGGGTCGTCGGTGAGACAGCCAGACCAGGGGTTCTTAAGCAGACTCTCCAGGTAACGCTGACGTGTTCGGTGGGTGACGTGTCAA
>NW_013952706.1:156416-158289 GCF_001266775.1 Austrofundulus limnaeus
TGATTGCATAATCTTTTATGAATCAATTTGAACCGTCTGAGTTCCCTCCTTGTGTCCCTTCACTTTGCACAGACAAATATTAAAGTAATGAGAAGAAACCTTGGTAAAATTTTACTCTCATAACCTAGTTATGGGAAGATGTAAGGTAAGTTATTTGCATAAATAACTCATCCCTACATTTCTTTTCAAACTATAATAAAACCGTCCTTTATTATGCCTGTCCCAAAATTTTTGCCACTTTACTTTGATCTTCTCTTTAATGACACTCTTTAACTCTGCTTTACTATAATTACATYGAAAGTCAACAACTTGTTTAGATGCCCCTTTCTTTGCATATTGGTCTGCTAACTCATTTTCTTAAACCCCTATGTGAGATGGCACCCAAAAAAACAAAAAAACAAACAAAAAAAACAACAACAACAACACAAATTCCCTTCTAATTTGGAATAATCTATATAATGTTTGTTGAATTTCATAAATAATATCCTGTCTTGACTCTGACTGAATGCTTGTTAATGCACTGCAGGAATCAGAAACTATTAACACTTTTTCTAAACCATTTTCCTCAATCCATGTTTATGCAATTAGAATAGCTAAAAGTTCACCTGTATAAACTGCTAAATTATCATTAGTCCCATTATGTTTTACAATGCCCAAATTTGGTATTACAAATGCAATACCAATTTTATTATCACTAGTTTTAGATGCATCTGTATATACAGCCATTTACTCTGAATAATATTTTCTGATATAACCCTCAACAACAGTACTACTGTAAGATTGACATTTTAACAGATTTAAATCTACACTTGCTTCATTATAAAACCAAGGAGCAATAGCAGCAATAGGAACGGTCAAACTTGATGTCAATTCTTGAAGACCAACCTCTTCTACAGTCCTTTTCACCACCCACCCAAAACTAGAAAACTTATTTATTGTCCTCTCCTGACAAGGATGTAGCATCTTTTGACCAGGATGATTTATATTTTATCCCTGTAAATTTGCCCAGTAAAATAGGGTTAGTTGACATCTCATTTCCAAAGGCAATTCTCCCATTTCTCCCTGGAGGGCTGCCACAGGGGTACTCCTCTTTGCTCCTGTGCAATAAAACCACTCTTTAAAAACAAGAGTGGTTTTAAAGGCTGAGCAATAATTACTTAAACAGGAAACACCTGGAAGTAATTAACAACTGAAGGCAAACACATAAAAAATGGAAATACAGGGAAAACAGGCTGAGATTGACACGAAAAACTCTGAAAAAACTCAAACGTACAAGCACCACCACACGATGACAAAAACAGGAGCAGTGTTCCACAAAGTGATACTTGAATAAAAGTACAAGTATCTTAGAAAAAAATGATTTTGGTGAAAGTTAAAGTCTTCTTTAGGAATACTATGTGAGTAAAAGTCTTAAAGTATCTGATATTTTTTGTACTTAAGTATTAAATGTAAAAGTATTGATTTAAAATGAGCAGTTAGATTTTCTGTAATGACATTTATGAAGAGGTGACCTCCCCTAAAAAAATGCAGAAATGATTATATCATATTAAGTAATTAATTTATGTTAAATTTAAGATGCACTAGTTCAGCTGTTTCAGTTTATATACATATATCAAGGCTGCACAAAGCTTTTCACCAAAATGAAAATCTATCTGAGGGCTGCAGTCAAATGTAATAATATAATTCATGAAATACAAATACTTCTTAAGTACAGTCTTTTTATTTTAATGATTATGTCCTGCTGGAGTGTGACATGATTTGTTTGTGTACAAACTAATACGCTATCAGAGTTTTATATGTTTATTCTTCTCATTCAACCACAATTAAATTCACTCTATCTAGGAGACACAATTTATCCATCCATCCATCCATC
>NW_013952706.1:158299-160503 GCF_001266775.1 Austrofundulus limnaeus
CAAAATGCAGAAATGTTGTATTAAAATAATTAATTTACGTTATATTTAGGATGCACTAGTCTTGCTGTTTCAGTTTATATCAAGGCTGCCCAAACCTTTTCACAAAAATAAAAATCTATCCGAGTGCTGAAGCCAAATGCAATAATACAATTCATGAAATACAAATACTTCATAAGTACAGTCCTTTAATTTTAATGATTGTGTCCTGCTGGAGTGTGACATGATTTGTTTGTGCACAAACTAATATGGTATCAGAATTGTATATAATTATTCTTCTCATTAAACCACAATTAAATTCACTCTATCCATGAGGCACTATTTATATGGATAGTATTTATGTTTTATAATAACAAGCTGGAATAAAAAAAGGCAAAATGAAATAAAAGTAATGACTTTCTACTTCTGGCCTTTTTTAAAAATGTAGTGAGTAGAAAGTACAGATAATTGTGTGAAAATGTAAGAAGTGAAAGTAAAAATTAGGCAGAAAAACAATTACTCAAATAAATACCCAAAAATTCTACTTAAGTACAGTAAAGACGTATTTGTAATTAGTTCTGTGCAGGAGTTTGGAAATATATGCACAGATTTATTTCAGTATTTGTTTATTTATTTATTTTGCAGTTGTCACTACTCAACTTATTGCTTGTCATCCAAAAAAAATGCACCTTTATTATGCATTATTACCTCGTGTAAAGGCTTTTTTGAAATAAATAAATAAATAAATAAATAAATAAAACGCTCAGGGCTGTAGGCCCTTTAAGACTACGTCACTCACGTTGCTAAACGTCATCACAACAGGAAGCACGAGAAGCTGGCGTAGGAGAAGGCTGTGGTTCTGGTGGTTCGGACGGGCAGAGTGAGTAATAAACCCTTCAGTCATCAGCGTGTTTACCTGACAGAAGGTTTGCTGTTCGTCAGCTTCGATGGCCGCCGCCCAGAAACATCACCATAACGCTGCTGTCCTGTCCTGACAGCTTCCTGTGAGCCTCCTCCTTCCCGTGGACCGTCCGCCTATGATGGAACGGGCCATGGAGCAGCTAAACGTACAACTGAACCGCCTGACCCGCTCTCTCCGCCGGGCCAGAACCGTGGAGCTCCCCGAAGGTAGCGCAACCCTTATTACCTTAACATAGGGGAGGAGAGGTAAAGTAGACCGGCAGCAGCTATGGTATTTTTTTTAATAGACTACGCTGTAGTGTTTTATTTCTAATTTATTTATCAGTCTAAATAGTTTCCATAAATAAATAAATAAATAAATCTGGACTTTTCTAAAGTTTAAATCGCCCTGCCCAGGTTCTTCCTGTTCCGGGAGGAGAGGTTATAACAAATGTGACCCTGGCTGACAAGGAATGTGCATTGTTCCTCTTTTTCTAAGAGCCAATTTAAAACTGTATAGATGATAAATGAAATGAATAAACAATTAAATTTTTATATCCGTGAGACTTTATTGCTCTACTTAAAGCTGTTTGTTCTGCTTCACATCAGTCTTGTGTCATCAGTAGCTGTGTGACCAGTGAGAAGTGATCACATTTAATGATGGCATGAAAGGGGAAAAACAAATCTTGATCTTTGATCACTAGCAAAAATCAATAAAAAGTGGAGCTACTTTGTAAAGCTACTTTTTGTTTATTGTATTGGATATATGTTTATTTAATGCAAAATTTTATAAACGCAAATAATGCAGTAACATTGACAGAGTGATGCAGACAGTTCTTTGAGCTTTTCTTCACAAACTGAACATTTCTCACCGACAGAACGTTTTCTTCATTAATTGAACTTTGTTGACAGACCTCATCAATATTGTCACCGCAATATGAGATCAACAAAACACATTAATAGAGGAAAAACTCAGATTTAGACACTTTAATCTGTGATATTTATTTATAGGGGCTGCAGTAGCTTGGTGGACAGCGCGGTGGTCTCGTAATCCCTGAGGCTGCAGGTTCAAACCCAGGTTTTGTAAAGAAGGGCATCCGGTGTAAAACGATTGCCAAGTCTTTTGCACGGGTTTGCTCGCGGCGGCGGCGGTGACCCCTGCAGATGAGAGTGGCTGAAACAAAGAAATATTTAATCATTTACTTAGTTCTATGGAGCCCGCCGGGGGGTCAGTGGGAGAAAAAAAAACAGCCACTGGAAATCCGTGAGCACAGTTTACTAAACTGAGCGAACGGATTACTAAACTGAGCGAACGGATTACTAAACTG
>NW_013952706.1:161268-162860 GCF_001266775.1 Austrofundulus limnaeus
CTGGAAAATATGAAAATAAATAAATAACCACGTCGGATTTTGATGAATTTTTCTGGGACATTCTGTGGCTAAAAKGTGTGTTGATGAGAACACGACAGTGCCTTAAGTTTATATAACAACAGATCCACTGAATTTACCTTGCAGATGCGGCTTCACACGGTTGTGTTCTGAGGCAAGGATTCGAGCGACAACCCCGAAACAAGTTGTCCCCGCACTTAGTAATCCGTGCGCACGGATTACTAATCTGTGCTCTCAGTTTAGTAATGCGTGCGCACGGATTTCCGGCGGCTGTTTTTCTTTTTTCACCACTGACCCCCGGCGGGCTCCGTATAGTTCAGTTGCTCAGACACTGGAAAAAAAAAAACCAAACAAACAAAAATACAACAACAACAATGGTTCAAATTATATGGAGACGCCTGAGTCGGCCGACAAGAAACAATTGGCAGAAATGGAGGTTATTGAACGGCTTTGGACCCTATAAAGATGTGCATGTGAGAAATGGAGAAATGATGGACGGCTGTGGCAGAGTGGTTGGGGTCCAGCTGTCTCAGTTGTTGTGTCCTTGGGCAAGATTCTTCACCCCCCAATGCCTCTGATGTGTGTCCCATCAGTGTATGAATGTGTTTGGCACTGATTAGTCTCCGTATTTGATTAAACATGTTAGCTTTGTAGGAGATCTGGTAGAGTGCTGTGTGAATGGGTAAATGAGGACACAGAGTGAAGCGCTTTGAGTGTCCTGGTTGGCTACAAGGTTATAATAGTTTTGGATTTTTCATTATAGTTCAGTTTTATTTAGTTGTGACATTGTTTTCCTTTTAATTCAGTTAGTTTTAATTAGTTTTTAGAATGGATTTGCTAGTTTTTATTAGTTATTGCTTTTTTAATGCTTAGTTTTAGTTTAGTTTCTATTAGTTCTACTATTAGTTGTTTTTGTAGTTTGAATAAACATATTTGCCAATGCAACCTCTAGCATGACGTGTTCCTGTGAGTTAACTAACTAGCAGCTTTTTGATCATCAGTCAAAGCAGCCCGTTATAGCAACACCTTCCTAATATAATCCCGTAACTCAGTTTTGCCAACAAAGAACTTGTAAGAAGGTGACAATAGTTGTCTAGATCCTGGTGCTACCTGGCTGGGCTGCAGCTTGTTTTCCACAGGAACTACTAAGAGAAGCTGCTTGTTAAGATGCTCAGTTAATTAGTCCCTTGAGAAGTATTCCACCTATTCTATTACCTGTTTCCACTGCAAGACGCTTTTAATTTTCTCGCAGTCGTATTCAAAGAAACCCCAAATAAGACTTTACTGCTTTCTCCCAACTTTTTTTGTCGTCATTTTGCAGGCGAGCGCTGAGCAGCAGCAGCAGACTGTAAACAGGTGATGTTACAGACCCTGATGTGCCGTTAGCCGCCCACAGTTAATGTGAAACTGCTCAATTTGAATAAAAAAAAGAAAGATTAGTTTAATCAGTCCCCACGGCTCAAAATAAATTAACAAACACTAAAACTAAGGATATTCTATCTATGATTTCAGTTAGTTTTAGTTAGTTTTGTAAAAAGATTATACAGTTTTAGTTAGTTGTTTTTTTTTTTCAT
>NW_013952706.1:165565-180627 GCF_001266775.1 Austrofundulus limnaeus
GTTCAACCTTTCTCTTATCTACAATTTGATCATTGACTTTGCACAGTTTCACCATGTACAGTGTCTATAAAAAGTATTTTCCCCCTGGATGTTTTCTGCTTTTATTTCTGTCAATTTACTTACGATCAATATGAATGTACTTTTTGTCAAAAAAAAAAAAAAAGTCTTGCATGTCAAAATGAAATCAAATATCTTCAAAGTAATGTTATCTCCATCTGATGCCACCTATCCATTGTCTAATCACAGAGGCGACAAGTCCTGGAGACACCCTACTATCCAGCTGCACCTGGGGGGACTCCAAGGCATTTCCAGGCCTTGGAGGATACACAATCCCTCCAGCAAGTTCTAGGTCTGCCCTGGGGTCTTCTCCCAGTGTAACATGCATGAAAAACCTCTAAAGGGAAGGGTCCAATAGGCATCCTAATCAGATGCCTGTACCACCTCAACTGAATCCTTTCGATGTGAAAGACTGACTGTATTCTGAGTTCCCCCCAGATGACTGAACTCTTTCCCCTATTTTGAAAGCTGAGCCCAGTCACCTTTCAAAGACAACTCATTTTGGCAGCTTTTATGCAGAATTTGTTCTTCCATACCTTATAACCATAGTTATAACCTTAGGTGAGGGTTGGAATGTAGGTGGACACATAAATTGAAAGCTTTGCCTTTTTGCCTTGAACTCTTCTAACAGGGACAAACACCCCCACCCCACACACACCAAAAGACAGGGAGCATTCCACCCATTTACCATGGCCTCAGACTTAGATCTCACTACTGCAAACTGAAGGTTATGGTAAATGGTAAACGACTTGCCAAATGGCACCTTATCAAGTCCATATGGACCCCAAAGTGCTTTACATTTCAGTCATCAACCCATTCACACACTGTCCTACAGCCACAGCTGCCCTGGGGCGCACTGACAAGAGCTGGGGCTGCCATGCACCAGCGCCACCATCAGTAGGTCAAGGCCTTGCACTTCACCCGCAACACTGCAACAACTGAAACAGCTAGAACGGGGGATCGAACTGGTGACTTTCTGGTTCCAGGACGACTCCTCTAACCACTCTGTCACAGCAGCCCCAATGATCCGTTAGGGGTGTGGATCAGCCGTTATGGCCCATATACTCCAACAGAACCACATGTTCTGCATAAAGCATAGACAAGAACCTGAGGTTTCCAGGCCAGATGCCTTCCTCTCCACAACTGCACCCTGAGATTCTGTCCATGACACCACTGGCCAGCACTGGCAAAAACTAACCTGCACCAAGAGCAAGCTCAATCTTTATGAGCTTCCACCCCACCCCCAACCCAACCCCCACATGTGATTAATATGGATTATTTGAGAAAATTATGAAATTTTGAGGCTCATTATACAGGTAAACATCTGAAGGGGTTTACATGTATGCAAAGTGAGTGACCATGGAAGGAAGATAATGGTGAGTGAGACCACTAAAACACCTGTAATCAGATTTTACCTTTCAAAGTTTTATGTGGGAGTGGCAAAGAGTTAGCCATTGTTGAAGAAAACTCTCACTCTAGCCACCTAACCTGCCATAGTGCCAGTTTTGAACAGAATGTTTTAAAAATGTGACAGATTTGCTCTCAAAGTAGTCATCTCCCACTTGTCTCGAGCTCTAGAGCTGGATTTTGACACTCTGCACAGAAGCTGTGTGACAGAAAATATATTCATGAAAAAACATGCTTGTAATTATATTTTAATTATTCAATTCTGCCTGTTTTTGTTTCTAAAATCTGCTCTGTTAGAGTAAATCATAAACATCAGAGTGGGTACAATGTGTTTTCATAATGAACTCATTCTGCTGTAACGAACTGTGTGTGTTTGTTTGCAGAAGAAACAAGCTGGTGTAGGTCCAAGGTCTCACAACAGCTACAGAAACTGCCTCAGGACTGTAGAATAGTGTCATGTGACTGTAGTTTGTTATATTTAATGAGTTTTGCTGTTGTCTGTATGTCAGGAATGAACGTCAGTGTTTTAAGAAGACAGCTTCTTGCTTATATTTATCTAATTTAGTAGACTTAAAGGAAAATCTATATTTGATTACATGACAAATGTTTGGCTCACAGAGCCTAAAAGACCTGACTGAAACCCTTTTGAATGTCTTTTTTCCCCTCCTCCAACTTAAACTCGTGCTGAAAGAGACTCTGATCATGCCATGAATGTATCATCAATTTCTTTCTAAAGGGACTTTTAAACATCAATTTTATAGCTGTTATGATATCTGTACTTTGTGAGTTTTTTGTTTAAAATGTTTAAGTTAACAGAGGTTTATTGTAAAGGGGGTTTTATACATGCTGTACTGTTCATTTTTCCAGCATCAAATTTGTATATTTTACTGGGAAATACATGTTGTGCTTTAAGAATTTTTTTAATAAAATACCCAATATTATGGTTCCCACAAATATACCAGATCAAATATGTTTACAAAGAAATGAAGACTGGGAGGCATGTAATACAGGTAATGTAAGGTAGATGTGTTTTCTCACTTCTTTCTCCTTCTGACTGCATCGAAGTCTGTGTTCACACTTCAGGCCTAAAAATGCAATCCTTTATTATTTATTTATTTATTTATTTATTTATTTATTGTTGATGAAAAATAACACCATCTTTAATATTAGAACAGAAGAAGAAAGAAGAACACATCTCCGTGAGATGTTCCAAACTTGAAATATTTTCTTAAAACTAATTCTGCTTTAGCTTTTCTACAACTTTATCTGTGACCTGTCTGGTATGTTCCTTTGTCTTCATAATACTGTTTGATCATTGATGTTCTGTAACAAACCTGAGGCCTTCACCAAACAGCTCAATTTAAACTGAGATACACACACCCATTTACCGATTATGGATTTTAGCTTGGCATATCAAAGTAAAGTGAATAAAAATACATGCCACAATTTAGATTTGTAGAATAACGTTCTACTTCACAATTATTCACTACTTTGTGTTGGTCTAGTACATAAAATCCTCCCCACCCAAAATACTATGAAATTTGTGGTTTAAAAAATGAGGATAATTCTCAGCCACAGTATTATTTTTTTTCAAAACTTTTTTATGGATGTTATTGTGTTTGTACCCATCTGCTCCTCTCAACATTCCATGCTTCAATTCTTGCTTCTTTATCAGCTGGCTGTTTTTTGTGAGTGTTTCACCTCTTCATGACAGAGATGGATTCACTTCCCCAGCTTTTGCTTATTTGGAGTTATTGCCTCAGCATCCACACAAGCTGATTACATCTGTTCAATGCTGAGTTCTCACATGGCGAGTGCCTGGGCTCAACAACAGTATACAGTCTGTCTTAAAAAATGTCCTTCAACTTCCCTCACATTCCCTATCTCCCCATTTTTTAAAAATCTGCCTCCTCGTTATTTTAGTCACACAGACACAAGCACACACACACACTTAATTTTCAGCCTAAATTGAATCTCTTTCTTCCCAGCTTTTCGGTGAAAACATTGTTTTTGTGACTTTGTTCAAAACGATAAAAAGAAAAGTAAAAACCTGGTTGTGTACAAGAAAATACATTTTCCCCAGTGACGTGACTTTGGCGAAGTCACAAAAGTAATCTCAACTTCTGAGGAGAATGCCAATAAAATGACTAGAACTACTTCAAGTAAAGAATTTCATTATTCTTTTTGAAGGACAACATAATTTTACTTTTGGGTCTAGCATGTAAACAGCTGGGACTAAAATTATATTGTTATTTTGTCCATTTTTGGAGCAAAAATGGAAAATTATCAACTAAAGTATAATTACAGCCATTATAACAATATTTTACTGAAGTACTAGTACAGATAAAGTAATCTAAAGAAAACAGTATTTCAGTGTATTTAGAGTAAATATTTGCTTTCAGACATTAGATGTCCAAACAATTGTACAAATGTAGAGCTATTATAGTTTTAGTTCAATAAATATTAGACTTTATTCGAACATTTGTAAATTTAGTAAACTAAACTGTATGGGTAAAATATTTGGAAATTTTCATCTTATTTTTTAATCAACATTCACACCATGATGGAAAAACACCTATTGTAGCTACACTGATGAAGTCATAATAGTGAAGGATTTCAGTATTAAGATGTAGGAAATGATACCTTGAATTTAGACTTTAGTAATTTTGTAGAGTCAACTGCTTTTACTCTAAATGTTCACAAACCTACTCATCTGGGATGTGGCTATAGGTATCTCTTTTTGACAAGACCCGCCTAGTTTAAAAAAAGCTTTGAATTCATTTTTTCTTTCTTTTCTTTCTATAGGCTGGTAAGTGGGTGCTGCCAAACATCTTTTAGCAAACCTAAATCCACCACCGATGTTTTGATCAGGGCAGCCCATGCCTCCCTCTGGGTTCTCAAACAACAATAGGTGGAAAGGATGCTTGATTTCGACTTACAAACTCCAGTTACACCCCTGTTGTTTACACAGGCTAGGGTTTTTAGAACCTGGATCTTAGACCTAGAACAGGATTTTGTTGTAAAAAGAACTTGGACAACTAATGGATAAAATGAACGAGCTGTTACATTTAGACCAACAGTCTGAGAAAAGATTAATCATGGATTAGTTCTTATTCATCAAAACAAATATAATTATTTTGGACGAATTTATTAAAAACCACACATTTGATCTGATCAACGGTCCAAATCTTAGGTTTGGGAAAGCTCTCATTGCTTTGAGAGAGAAAACTTTTAAGTACATGGGTTTCATGAAGTCCAAAGACTCCAAACCACTTTACACTACAGTCACTCACATATTCAAACACTAATGGTGTTAGGCTACATTGTAGCCACAGCTGCCCTCACATAGACTGACAGAGGTGAGGCTGTCATATATCAGACCTGCTGAGCTCTCTGACCGTCACCAGCAGGCAAGGTGAGTGAAGTGTTCTGGCTAAGGACACAATGATTGAGGCGGACAAAGTGGGAGTTCGAATGCCTAACTGCAAAAACAGAACAAAGCTTTATAAACAGAATGGTGATAAAGGTACTTTGATCCTTAAGCCTTGGAAACCTATGATTATCCTAAAAAAAATTCTGATTTAGAAAGAAGTTTTGATTTCTTATTCTTTGCTGATAAAGACTTGTTTTCAGAAATGGTTTTCCTTCTTTCAGCCTGCAGTAAATTCAACTTGTTTTTTTTTAACAGATTTCTTTTGTGATAATGATAGTCTACTGAATCTTTTAGCATTTGAATTGCACTTTCCCCACAGATAGGGTTTGCACCAGCTGTAGAGTGGTATCAGCTTTATCTCTGGTAAACTTAGCTCCCTCCCTCTTTGGTTTATTCACCATCTTTCTTCACTGAAGCAGACAGTAGCCTTTATTACAGCATACCAGGTTTGGACTGCAACCTAAATGTGATCTGGCATCCTTTTTACAGGTGCTGCTTTCGCTTATTAATTCAGACTGCTGGGTAGGTGCATGGGATGAGTAAAGCCTACAAGAAAAACAGGTTTAGCACAACACCGCATTGTCAGTCCTTGCTGAATATTCAAAATGCCAGCATGTCTAACCATAACATCTGCTCTGTGCTCAAAGCAGAGTCTCCTTTTTACAAAATAAATAAATAAATAAATAAATCCTAAAACCCTACAGAAATGCAGATTATGTCAACAGAGTGGAACCCTCAGGGACTTCTAGAGAGGAGACAAATATTCAGCACATTTGAAATGTTACACTAAAAAGTTACTAATTTTATATTAAGTGTTTTTTTATGTACTGGTAGATTTATTTTTTTACTAAGCTCTTGGTTTTTCTGTAAACTAATATGCAATTAAGCAAGAAACTGTTTTAATTATTTTTATAATATAGTTATCCAATCAGATTCTTTCAAATTTACATAATCAGAACCACGTTTGACTTTTCAATAAGTGTGTTCTTGAACAGTTGTGAACGGAAGTATTAAATGCTTAGAAAAAATTGATCACCTCAACAACATTTTTACATTTCTTTATTTTTCTGTTTACTGAGACCCTCCCAAGCTGAAAAGTAAAAAAAAAACTGTGTTGATTAAACTTTTCAGTTTAATCCATCATGTTACATGGAAATAACAGGAACAAGATTAAATCTTGTTTAGGTGAATGTAACTCAAATGTTGATCGAATAAGAAAGTTGGTCAAACTCCCACGAGCCCTCCAGGACTGTGCTGAGTGTAGAGCTGGTCGTGTTCCACGACCAGGACAAAAACCACACTGCTCTGCTGATCCAGCGGAACTGTCCCTGATGTCAATGCAATCAGCCAACTTAACCCCACAACATCCAGAGCCTTAAGGAACCCCAGCGGATTCTCATCCACCTCTGGGGCCTTGCCACCGAGGAGCTTTTAACCATCTTGGTGACCTTAGCACGACAGAGAGCCCAACCCAGTTTCCACAAGCTCTGCTTCCTCATTGAAAACATGTTGGTGGGATTGATGCATTATTTTTGTTCTTAAAGGCAGCAGGTATAAGTCATGCCAATTTTCGTCATCTTGATTAATGTTGCATGTGTGGTCACATTTGACTGAAATGTTTAGTGTTGTATCATTTTCTATGTTCATGCCTGTGAATTAAACTGCGTGACTTATTACCCTGTTACCTTCACATTTTCATTCCATTTTGTATGCTAAGTAATAATTTGTTTACAGGAATGGTGTTTTACAGAGCATTTCAGCTTCAGTGTTGCCAAATGGCACTTAATGATCTGGCGACTTACCAGATGTTGGAGGGTAATTGTTTCAACTCAACCAAAGTTTGGTAGCTGAAACTTTAAATTTTGTTAGTTTACAATTTAAATAATTAAAGTCTGTCCTCTGGTGCTGTACTGTGATGTTAGTGATTATGTGTTTTAGCTAAGATGCAACTGAATAGGAGGATGATAAATCACTCAATAGTAGACCTCTGACAAATTTGTCCCCCTCACTTCTGTGATGATGGTAAGCCCCCGTTCACAGATAATAAAGCTTCTTGAGTTCCATTTTCTTTTCGATCTCCTGCTCCATTCTTCCCTCATTTGTGAACAAGACCCCGAGATACTTAAACTCCACTTGGGGCAGGACCTCCTCCCCGACCCGGAGGCGGCACGCTACCGGTTTCTGGCTCAAGACCATGGTCTCAGATTTGGAGACACTGATCCTCATCCCGGCCGCTTCACACTCAGCTGCGAACCGCTCCAGCGAGAGCTGGAGACCATGATCTGATGAAGCCAATAGGACCACATCATCTGCAAAGAGCAGAGATGTGATCCTAAGGTCACCAAAAAGGATCCCCTCAGCACCTTGGCTACGCCTAGAAATTCTATCCATTAAAGTTATGAACAGAATCGGTGACAAAGGGCAACTTTGGTGGAGTCCAACTCTCACCGGAAACGAGTCCGACTTACTACCAGTAATGAGGACCAAGCTCTGGCATCGGTCATACAGGGACCTAACAGCCCGTATCAATGGGCCTGGTACCCCATACTCCCAGAGCACACCTACAGGAGTCCCCAAGGGACACAGTCTAATGCCTTCTCCAAGTCCACAAAGCACAAGTAGACTGGTTGGGCGAACTTCCATGCACCCTCCAGGACCCTGCTGAGGGTGTAGAGCTGGTCCAGTGTTCCACGACCAGGACGAAAACCACACTGCTCTTGCTGAATCCAAGATTCGACTATCCGACGGGCCCTCCTTTCCAGGACCCCTGAATAGACCTTACCAGGGAGGCTCAGAAGTGTGATCCCCCTATAGTTGGAACACACTCTGCGGTCTCCCTTTTTAAATAGGGGACCACCACCCTGGTCTGCCAATCCAGGGTAAATGCCCCCGATGTCCACGCGATATTGTAGAGTCGCTTCAACAAATGCAACCCCACAACATCCAGAGCTTCAAGGAGCTCCGGGCGAATCTCATCCACCCCCGGCACCCTGCCACCAAGGCACTTTTTAACCACCTCGGTGACCTTGGCACAGGAGACTGGAGAGTCCGACCCAGGATCCACAGGCTCCGCTTCCTCATGGGAAGGCATGTCGGTGGGATTGAGGAGGTCTCCGAATTATTCTGCCCACCGACCCACAATGTCCCAAGTTGAGGTCAACAGCACACCATCCCCACCATAAATAGTGGTGGTGGCGAACCACTTTACCCCCCTGAGACGCCGTATAGTGGACCAGAATCGCCCCAAAGCCATACAGAAGTCTTTTTCCATGATCACTCCAAACTCCTCCCACGACCGAGTTTTTGCCTCAGCGACCACCCGAGCCGCAATCCGCTTGGACTGCCGATACCCATCAGCTGCTTCCAGAGTCCCACAGGCCAAAAAGACCCGATAGTCCTCCTTCTTCAGCCTGATAGCATCCCTCACCACCGGTGTCCACCAGCGGGTTCGAGGGTTGCCGCCACGACAGGCACCGATAACCTTATGGCCACAGCTCAGGTAAGCCGCGTCGACAATGGAGGCACGGAACATGGCCCACTTGGACTCAGTGTCCCCCACCTCCACCGGGACGTGTTTGAAGTTTTCCCAGAGGTGTGAGTTGAAGCTCCGTCTGATGGGAGATTCTGACAGACGTTCCCATATGTAAGTTAACTCAGGACAATGGTTATCTGGCTTTCTGAAACCGAAAACCCAGGATATGCACAGAGTTACCCCAGAACTTACTCAGGATTTCCACTTATCCTGCTTTCTGAAACGGGGCTCTGGTGTTTTGTTTATGTTTTTAGTGTCTGGGTTCTAGGGACCATTTAAGTCCCCATTTGCGTCCAGGTGAAACACCCCAGCAGAGGGCACCCCTGAAGCTCCACGTTAACGGTTTTAGGAGGTTAGAAAGCGTAATTCTGTTGTACATGATCTTCTAAAATTTATGTGGCAGCATGATGGTTAGCACTTGCCTGATGATGGTTGGTGAAACACTGCATCATATAAAAGAACAAGTATCTGTATTATCTTTTACCTTTTAAATTAGTTTATTTAGTTACCTTGAATCAAACATTATCCAAATCTGTTTTAAGTCAAAAAATGTTTTCTCAAATACCTCAATACAATTCTAGCAATGTTTTGTACCCTTTTTAGTGAATATATAGCATTGACTCCTCAGAGGTCTGCAGACGTCTTGGTAATCTCAAGATTTTTCACAGATCATTTGTTAAAGGAAGTGATTATGAGGCAACTGGTGCTGAAGTTATCTTAATGAGGCAGCTTGTTGTAAATAGCTATGAAGCTATCTGGCAGCACAGACCCTCGAGTAGAAATAATTGGATAATTAATTTAATGTTGGACGGGTCAAGCAGATTTTTGTCTCGTCTGCTTTCTGTGGTTTGGAAAGTCCAGTAGACTAATGACTGATGGTGTGCCACCACAGTGTGATTAAAGGGTCTCATCTGTCCCCGTGCTAAATATAGGGGGTAATGAGTACAGTTAAATTGCAATTTATATTGAATTCAGCACATTTCTTTAAATACCAGATTAATATTGTACTGTTACTCTCCATATAGTTGTCATTTGGGAGTTTTTGGTCTTATGATTTGTGTTTTTCTGTTTCTGTTTTAGAATAAACCTTCCCAAACATCCAATCCAACTTTATTTCTAAAGCACTTTATGCATCAACACCAGATAAAACCAGGAAATAAAAACAGCAAAATGCCTAAAAGCTAATTAAACAGGAAGATAAAATTATCCAATAAAATTTCCACAAAAATAAAATCAGGTAAAAATGAAAAATACAACCTCTTATACAGCATTAAAAGCCAAATAAAAAGTGTTTTTTAAGAGTTAGACAGCCAGTGAAGAGGCCTGTCTGAGAAGGACAGGTAGCTCGTTCCAAAGTCTAGGAGCTGCTGCAGCTAAAGATCAGTCCCCCATGAGTTTGAGTTTTGTTTTAAGGACCCCCAGGAGCAGCTATCAGCTGATCTGAGAGAGCAGGAGGGATTATAAGAATGTGGCAGTTCAGAGAGATATAGGCCATTCAAAGATTTACAAACAAATAAAAGTATTTTAAAATGGATCCTAAAAAGCACAGACAGCCAGTGGAGTGAAGCTAAAATGGTAGAAATGTGGTCATAGTTACATGTGCCAGTTAAAAGCCTCATTGCAGCATGTTGGACCTTCTGCAGTTGGTCAATGGAGGATCCACTAACCTCCAGATAAAGTGCATTACAGTAATCCAGCTGGGTGGTGATAAAGGCATGGGTTACTGTCTCAAAACGGTATTTTTTTTTTGAATGATGGATTTTATTTTAGCTAGCTGCCCCAAATGATAAAAAGTCCTTTCAGCAGCTAACCCTAATCTGACTGTCTAATTTAAGTTCATCAACTTCCAGATTCCTCACTGACAATTTATTGTACTGAGTCAAGAAACCTAAATCTAGAAAGGCCCAACAGTACCTTCAAAACTATAACCTCGTAACCTTAAGGTCCTCAAGACACCTAAGAAGTGAGGTACATAAATCTGACCGTCATCTGCGTAACAATGAAATGAACTACCATGCTTTCTGAGAATAGAATCAAGTGGAAGTAGATAGAAAACAAAACAACCACGTTTCGGTATGCCCTGTTTCTGCCAAGTTGTTGGCTTACAATCTGTTACCAGTTTAGCCAGGCAGGTTTTAGGTTTTTGTGTTTTCATATTCTTTGCCACTGCTCCGTTTTGCCATGCAGCATGAAGAAAACATCTCTGGGTTTCATCCAAACTCTCATTTCATTAGGCAGAATAAATGTGGACCACATGGGAAGTTGCAAAACTCCCCAGTGTTCAGTGGCATGGCTTGGAAAGAGGCCTCATTAAAGTGATTACTCTTGATTGCTCCGTGAATGCATCCTGGATGAAACGTTCTAATCAACACAAACTGCTTCATCCAAACCTGATTGACATCTAGCTTTTACAGTCCTCACAGAAAGAGCACAATACCTGGTCATGGATGCTTCACAAATTTGCACTGTGGCTGGAGAGAGTGGTGGTATTAAGTGGTGCTTAGAAGTACCATCAAAAGTACAATATTAAATCACAAAAAAGAAACAATAAAGGCTGAGGAGAGTAAAAGGTGTATGCACACCATTGTATGCACTAACTTGCTCGTTAGTGTGGTAGAGTTTTCTACGCGGCTCATCCTCTCTGATTTCTGTTTAGAAAAAAAACAAACAAAACAAAACAAAAAACAGCTTTTACTGGTGAATCTCAGGATAAAAGGCAACCTTTAGGAGTAGCAAGCAGCAACATGCCTGGTATGACAAACTTCTTTCTTCATTAAAAAAAAAATGCTTTAAATCTATTCACTTTTTAAAAGTGTCCCAGAGAACAAATTATTTCAGCTCAAACAAACATGATCCCATCTGGGGATAAAGCTAAGTTTACCTCTAACTTTTTATTTTAGCAAAATATAAATTATTTAACTCTAAAATCCAACTGTTTTCATCCTTTTTCAGGTTAGACTTGGAGTGGGAATAAACATTATCCTTACTCAGCAAAATTTATTTTGCCTTTTTCCTACACAGAAATTTAATCTCATTAACTATGCACGTTACTTTATTTATACAATAAATGCTTATTTTGCTGAAAGGATTTTTGTGTTGAGCCAGAATGTGACCGACCTGGTATGACGCTGTCATAGCAGCCTCACCTTTGGGGTTGGGCTGAGTGAAAACTAAATGTGTGCTACAAGCTTGTTTTTCAGCTCCTGAACATTCTGGGCTCGTGAAGCGGTTTTAGGAGGGAAATTCATCGCATAGCGTCTCATGCACCGTCTTCAAATTACTGTTCCAAGTTACAGTTCTTTATGGACATATTAGACAAAATCTGTAGACTTCAAATTTGGGTGAAAAGCATGTTTTGCTTACTTGTTAGCTCATTTGGTGTCCATATTTTGGTGCACACTAGTGATCAACAACGTCTACTCAGCTTTGCTTTGAAAACGTGAAGCTAAAGTAATGCTTTGAGTGCTGTGTCAGAGCATGAACGTGACCTGCTTATGTTTCATGGGAATTTGAAAGGGCCTCTGCATTTTATAGTCAAACTTTAAGCATTAAACGAAAAAAAAAGTTGTGTTTGAACAAATCCTGGGTTTGACTTGAAACCATTCCACAATCTGCTGGTAGATCACAATGAACTGGTTGGGCTCCAATGATTATATTCAACTTTTATTTGTGTAAATTTTGATTAAAAAAATCAGTATAATTGTATGAATCGTAGAGTTACTTGGTTTGTACTTTAGAACAACTGTAGATAATTCATCTTTGCTATGTGCTAAACCTCAAAACTGTAATGACACTTGCTCTGCACAGACTCTATACCTAAAGTAAGAGCAACCTTATCTAATGCTAGATTTTGTAAATACATTACCTATCCTCTTTTTATTTTCTTTAAAAAAATGGCAATATGAATCTCGCATTAGAATCCCATGTTTGTACTGCAAATTTAAAAAAAATCAGAGATATATCTCAGGGATGGGCAAACTAAATAAAGGAAGGAGCCACAATGTTTTGTTGACACTACCAGAGGGCCACATAATGCTGCAAACCCAAATGTAATAAAACTGCCATTTTAAAAAAATGTTTGTGTATGTCCGTTTATTAAAGCAATATCACTGCAGTAACATAACACATTTCATGCTAAAATGCACATGTAGCAGATGTACACTTGTTTAATAAACATGAATATAAAACGTTTAAAGCAAAAAAAAAGACGTGTACTCTTTTTGAAATATAAACTGTTTAACGAGCTGCAGTGGACACATTGAGTGCAGGCACCTGGTTGTGGTTCTGGTAAAAATTCACTGTTCATTTGCTTGTGACTTCGGTAAACTTCTCATATTTCGCTTTGTGCAACATGTTGGAGTGGTGACCGATAATAAAATACTTCATGGCAGACAGCATCTCTAATCGGGTGCTGTCTAGTGACACCCTTTGTCATTACAACCAATTCACTGCCACATTGACACACTTTTCAAAAATGAATCTGAGAGCTGCTTTGAGTAGGATGAAAGTTGCCCGTTCCTGAAAGAACTTGCTTTTAATAAGGTGTGCTGTGTGTGGGTGAGGTGAGGTGGGATGCATGTTTTTAATTGTTTGTTAAATATATTCTTTTCTTTATTTCGTCAATGTTGGATATTTTATTTTTTTTATTGGTGGTGTTTGTTTATTGTCTGGAGGGACTACAGACGAAAACTAGCCTAGGGCTAAATCTGGTGCGATGTATCAAATGTTTTCACATTTTTCTTTTAATTGCACACTGGCCTTTTAAATAGAGTGAACTGAAAATTAAAATTTGCTATAGAGTTTTGGTAATGTTATTGCAAATACATTTAAAAAAATGGATTATTGATTTGAGGTTTTCTTTGAGTTTCCTCCCATAGACCAAAAATTTGCATGTTAAATTGACTGGTAACTAAAACTGGAACTTGCTGAATGGTCTGTTCATTTGTCTCTATGTGGCTCTGAGATGGACTTGTGCATGTCCTGCCTTTCCTACAATGACCCCAGATGCCCCTGCAATCCTGCACGAAGAACAGAAAAAAAAAAAACAAATGTAATAAGAAATCAGTTTAATTGAATTGAATAAAATTTAGATTCCAAAATGAAATTTATAAAAAGCGTCTTGCTGGAATCTTGCCACTCATTCTAAAGTCTCATGAAACCACACACGCCAACATGCATTAAGGGGCACGGATGCTCAATCCTTGTCTGAAACCATGTGTTCTTACTGGACCTGAAAGAGAGAAAAATTACTCTCTTTCCAAACGGAGCCTGATGTGGACCTGCATTTGAAGGCTTTTACTGTTTTTGCTGGTCAGACACAAAAACAGGAGAGGTGAAAACAGGTAAAGCCAAGTGTGCCGTGCTAACTTTGAGAGCTTTTAATCTCCATTAGGCTGCATAATGCCACATTTCACATCTGATTTACTTTGGCGTCTCTCGCTTTGGCCCTAATCACTCGCCCAAAACCACCACATAGCAGTACTGCTGACATGCTCACTAAGACCTGAAGCAGAAGGGTTTAAATGCCTGAAGCATTTTCTTTTTGTTTTTGGGTCATAAAAGATTAACACAGAGAAATGTTTTAAATCATACTAAATATAAAATATTCATAATTTTTTGACTAAATTTTTAAAGACATAAGCATTCATAAATTCAGTTCTACAAATATGGACAAATTCAACTCAATTTATTTATATAGTGTCAATTCACAACAAGCAATTGCAAGGTATAGCAGATCCAGATTCAAATCCAATTAAAAGTGCAAGCAGTGATGAACCTTGTCAATGTTGTGTGGCAACATTGAGCAATAAGTGCAGCCACCCCAATGCAAAAAAGCACCTCCTGCATATTTAGGATAATTTTGTTGAAATATAATGGCTGGACTGTGCAACAGGTCTTCCAAATAGGGACTAATGGTAACATGGCCAACATTTACAAGTAAAGCTATACCAAGGAATATCACCTTGCAACCTGTGATCTGTCAGAATTTGAAGTTTGAAACAGCAGGTCAGAGAATGTTGTGAGTGACTACTACAACTGGACTAAAGAAATGGCACAATATTGACATGTAGTAGTGTTGAATACTGGACTTTGATTGTTCTGCCTTTAGCTTTCCTTTAATATTGTTCATGTGCTATATTTTGGTTTAATCTTAATTTGTTAGTTGAGACTTTTATTTTGAAGGCCAGTTTGGGGCATGAGACAGGAAGCCAGCCATCTTTTTTATTTATTGATCAGTCATGTGGGGAGTCAATCCACCGACATCTGCCTTTTGTTTAGGTCACTGATATCACCATCTGTAAGTTCTGATTATTTATTAAAAGTACAATATCATTTAAGTCTTGTTTGGTGGGAATGTTTTCAGTAATGTTAAATGATTATAAAATTGATCTTTATCTTTTTTATGATCTAATCCTTTTTCAAGAAGACGAGCACAAGAAGCAAAATGCCTTGTAGACCAGCAGGGAAATTTGATGCACACTTTCCAGCTCCTAATGCTGCGTTCACACCGAACGTGATTTCAGCTTCAAAATCGCAGCCAACGCTGAAGTTGGTCGCTTGTGCACTTTGAGGTCAGACGCAGGTCAGCTCTTGAAGGCTTTGCTTTATTTACAGAGAGCAAGAGCATGTCAC
>NW_013952706.1:181742-183184 GCF_001266775.1 Austrofundulus limnaeus
GCCTCAGTGTAAGACATTGAGATAAAAACCCAAACAAAACAGAGCAGCTCTGCTCTGAGCAGAGACTCTGCAACACACTAACTCCCTTTTACTATAATAATGAATTGATCTTATAATGTATTTCTCTTCCTGTTTACACCCCTGGAGATGTTTCCTGTTACGTCAGACGTCAAAACACAACTCTGTTTAGGCTAAAAGAAAGAACACATGATAAGACACACACCAACTCTTTGTCTACTTTTACTTAAAGGCTGAAATTATCAGAAAGTATAAAATACAAAACTGCATCTAATATTCAATTAATCACTTATAAAAATTCCTTCACATGTTTATGTTATTTTATTAAGCTATTTTAATTTAGTTATTTTGTATCTTTCATACTTTTATTTTACACCAGATTCTGTACATAAGGAAACACAATGAAGGAGTTGAGAAAATTACATCCTGATTCATGTACTTATTCAAGGAGAGCTGTACGTAGGCCCAAAACTGACATTATTGACAAAAAAGCAGAAATATATTAAAGGGACAATATCATGTAAAATCTATTTTGTTTTTGTTTTATATCATGTTATAATGCAAATTCCTTCTACAAAAAGATACCCAATGTATTGCTTTGATTCATTTATGCATGTTTGTGAAATCCTGTAATGTCCTGTGGTAAAACAAAAACAGCCGGTTGGCCCTAGAACTGTTTTTTAGGTGCAGCTCCTCCTCTGGGCTGTGTCTCCAAGCACCACAGAGCACACCTACCCAACCCCCTGGCCCACCCTGCTACTCCTGCAGGCTATTGGCAGCAACAACTGGCAAACCACTGGTGAAACCGCCATTTGCGTCTGCTGAGCTCACAATACTTCTCAGTTTTTCTGGAATAAAATATGCTTTTGAGGAAATGTATTTTCGGATGCCAAAGAGACTACCCTCTATTTAAGCTTCCCATCGATGACATGGTTTTTAAAAAGTGGTTGGACTTCAATTTTGGAAGTAACCCTCCGATGAAAAAAAATTGCTATATTTTTGCGAGCCACTTCACGGATGATAGCTTTCTAAAGAAAAGGGAATTTATCAGTGGACTAATAAGATTATCACAAAAAGAAAATGCAGTTCCAACACTCAGAAGGACACAAACACTAGTCACCTGCCCAAGTAAGCTGAAAAACAACTTGCGTTGTTTTGTTTGGTTGTTTGGTCTGTGATCTACAGTTATCATTTGTAACTTATATTATGGCCTGTGTTCTTTTCTTGGCTTACATCACATTTTAATAATAAATAAACTAGCTTATGTATGCATGTGAGAATGAGAGGTATCTTACAAAGCTGAAACACCGCCTCACTACTCGCTGCGGTTCTTCAGAAAATGTACTTTCCGTGTCCGATGTGAGATCTTCAAGTAAGGTTCAATTGTATCCTGAGATGCTATTTTCCAAAACAGATATTGTATA
>NW_013952706.1:183194-191452 GCF_001266775.1 Austrofundulus limnaeus
ATGATGATGATGATGATGATGATGATGATGATGATGATGATGATGATGATGATGATGATAGCTTTCTGAACAAAAGGGAATTTAGCAGTGGACTAATTACAAGATTATCACTAAAAGAAGATCTATGTAATTCCAACACTAAGAAGTACACAAACATCGTTGTCACCTGCCCAGGTAAACTGAAAAGCAACTCATGTTTTGTTCACCTTGCTGTTGTTTGGTCCGTCTACAATCTACAGTTAGCATTTGTAAATTATATTACTATCATTACATGTGTGTATGAGGATGACTGGGAGATAGCTTACCAAGCTGAAACTTCATCTCTCTACTCGCTCTGGTTCTTCAGAAACGTACTTACTGGTCCAACATGAGATTATTCAAGTAGGGTTCAGTTGTATCCTGAGTTAACATTTTCGTCGTATCCTGAGTCGATATTTTCCAAAACCGATATTGTATAATGTTGCTACGTTTTTATTATTATTATAACAAAATACAACACTCCTAAGACCGGTTGTAAACTGAATGAATCTGTTGTGATGACATGCTGAAAAGGGCGTGACAGAAGCAGTAGGAGGTTCTTAAAGAGACAGAGGCTAACGTCAAGACGTTTAGAAACGGCTGTGATGCGAAGTCAAATACATTTTTGATTTATACATATACACAGCATTTTCATCACAACTGCAGGTGACTTTATTTTGGTATAGAATTGAACTATATGCCTGAGAAACACATAATACTGGCCCTTTAATAGACCAATTAAAGGGCCAAAGTTGCGCAAATCCATTGTGCATGCATGTGCTAAAAGCAAGTGAAGTCCTTGCAGAGATGGCTCAGGCGATTGCAGAAGAATTAAGGCATGTTGCTATTTTAGTAAATAGTAATCCAGTCAGTGATGACTATTTTTAGACTTTTTAACTGAGAGGCTAATGCAGTTAGCTGCAGACACAGGTAACTAAGCTGACCCGTTAGTTCTCCAGATTTTTGGAGGAAATAGCTTGTCGCTTGCACAAGTCTGTGTACCACACAAAAACAATTGGAAGACCAGAATGTTTGTTGCCTGCTGAGGCCTTAGAATCGTATTGGCTCACGAGGTTGTCAATCATTGATATTGCCAGAATTTTTAGTGTTCGTGAAAGAGCAGTTCACCAGCGGATGACAGATTATGGTATTGGGTAAGTACATTGGTGTGTTGTTTCTGATATATATTGAACACAACAAATGTTAATTTAATCATTCGGAGCTTTAAGGAAATTAGTAAATACTGCTATGTGTTCAAATGAACATATAGTGAAGTAAATAAATATATTAAGTCTTTAACCCAGACTTTTAAAGTTTTGAATCATAAAATATATTACTTTGGTGGATGCGTAGATTGCATCATCAGAGTAATAATGAATGTGTGTTAATAACCACCAATTCACAACACTTCTCCAGATTGCTATTTATTGTTCTAAATCTCTTATAATGCAGAATACATGAGTGTCTGAAATCTACTCTGTAAAATATGCCATCAGTGGTGAACCAGACTTTAGGCAAATAGGGTATCTGTATTTTTATGCTGTCAAAGTATTTTTCATGTAAAATAGCCCTATATATGTGAATATATATTTGGTGGTGTAAACCGAAATGCTAATGTAAGCTAACATGTCTGTTGAAGAAACAGTGCAAAGTTTTCTACTGATCAGACATTATCTTTTGTTTTATTTTTTATTTCTCGTAGAGTATCTGAGTTGTTCGGCAACATGACAGCTGATAAGCTGTTTAGATTTGTCCTGGAAATTTTATCATCACTTTAGGACACAAGATGATGTTGGGCTATTTGAATGCTTGAGGTATTCAGATCCACAGTAAAACTAACAGATGTGCTTCTGGTGGTGCTGTTGAACATGTAGGCATCATGTGACGTAATGACAAAGTGATGATTGGCACTCCTATGCAAAATAAAACGGGGACTAAATGAATGCTCTAGACATTACACACAAGTCAACTTTTAAAAGGAAATTTTAAGTGTTAAATGTATTACAAATGCATGGTAAAATCCCAGTTCTGTTTAAGTTACATGTTTTAATTATGACCTAATCCTTTTTCAAGAAGACGAGCACAAGAAGCAAAATGCCTTGTAGACCAGCAGGGAAATTTGATGCACACTTTCCAGCTCCTAACAGTTTGTGACACATAAACGGAAACCATAAACTTATAAAGTCAGACTTACTTGTTTGATAAAACAATGACAACAGTTAATGTACTGCCTGGACAAAGAGAAAAACCTTCTTTCTTAAAGTAAATACACAACAGAAAYGCTGCAGTGATTGATTTGTGTTGGGGGGGGAAACAAATTAAATGACCTTGAATGATGTGGTGAAAAGCTTCTCTGTCTTTGGAACAAAATTGTTTTGGTTTAGGAAATTATGCCACTTTGCTTCATGAGGGTCAAACCATTGGTTTGCATTGAACATTCAAAAATAATTTAAGAAAATACACAATGACATACATGTTTGTTAAAGCTTTGTMCCTGTTTTTAATATATGTACATAATTAAAACCAGGATAGTTAAATGTGAACCTTGAAGAATAACTGTTCAGAAAAAGGATGTTTTGAGGGCTCGTGGTCTGAGAGTACTTTAATGTTAGAAATTAAGAGAGAAAATTAGCATTACAATTCCAAGTGATGTTTAAAAGTATGAGTCAGAGTTTTTCCACATTTTATAGTGCAAAGGGAATTCAAGAGATTATGACTAAACAGGCGTAACATTCAAGTTATGTTATGTGTGATGTTTTGTTGTTTAATTCTTGTTTTGTACTGTATTTTTATTTTATTTGTATTGTGTCTTTGAGTATCATAAAGGCGCCTGGAAATAAAGTGTAATATTAATAGTTGTTGCCCTAAGACACCCACTTAAAAGGGAGACCATGACCATGTGGCTTGGTATGCCCAGCTTTACCCTGCTAATAACTGATGGACACTGAGGATGCAGTAGTTATGATTTGCAGTTGCTTTGTATGTCTGACTGTAAAACTCAGTTACTACTACCAGCGCTAATCCAACATAATCTTTTGTTGCCTGTACAGATGGCGAGTTGTTGTTCCCAGGAGTATTGACGACTCTAGTCACCTTGTTGTTTACCTGAATCCTGCCACCGACAGTCGTGCCACAACAGTTTTTAACAGCTTTCTTGGAGCTGTAAATACATATGGAATGCCATCACATGCTAGTTCTGACAAAGGAGGAAAGAATGTCCAAGAGGCACTTTATGGTCTTAGCCAGAGGCCCAAACAGAAATTGAACTTAACTGGAAGGAGCACACACAACGTGAAGTATTTACCATAAAGTACCATGTTCTCAAGCACATTCAACTTAACATTAAAATGGAGTATTCTAATAAAAGTTTGACATTACTCATAAATTTAAGTACATACGATTGACCTTTATTCCTCAAATCAAAACATCTGCAGTTTTTCAAGGATGGCTGGAACAACCACAAACTTCAAATGTCTGTGTAGTCTCACCTCTTCACTCTGTTTCTTTCTCTCCTGTCTAAAGCTTAACAAACTATCAATAAATGACTTCGTAGAGGAATTGCTGTGAATAGCTTAACCTTTCATTTCAGCTTTCTAGAGAAATCATTTTGACTTCAGATCCTTGGCTATCAATAAAAAATCTGCTCATGAGTCATTTCAGAAAGGTTCAATTAGTGCAACCTCTCTTTCTGAATCTCCCTGGTTGAAATGATGAGCCAGTCTGATCCCTGGCCTACACTCTCATCATATACAGCTATTTAAGTTTCCATTTAACATGTATTTTTCACGAGGCAACAATTGCTTAGGGAAATGGATCAATCTGGTCGAATCAGGTTTTCTTTACTCGCTTTTCTTTTCTGTGTTGTGAGGATCTAGCACCTGTTTCCAGAAGTCACCGTGCATTAGGCGGAGTGCATCTTGCACTGGTTGCAAATCCATCACAGGGCCACATAAAGATAAATGAGACAAATGACCATTTAGGCATACACCTTTAATGAAGCCGTAGCACATTTAGAATTGCAAAACATCTCTTAAAATACAAAATTGTCCTACACTTGATGTTAAAATTGGGCCACCAATTTTAAGTCAATATGGGGACATGCTTTGTCCCATATTTCTGAGTCATTTGTAATGCATCATTATTCTGACAGCTGCAAAAACAGAAGTGTTAAAATTTCAGTGTTAAACCTTTGGGTGTTGATTTAACTCCCTCTAGTGTTATTTTAACACTTTCTGAGTAAACTGACACCCAGTGTTGGTGTTAATTCACAGTGTTGATTTCTTCAGTGTTGTCTCAACACTGGACAGTGTTAAATAAGCTCCGCCCACAGTTACATATTATATAACACGTAACAGTGTTGTTATATGACACCATGCAGTGTTGAAAGAAGTATTCTGAAAAGCCCCGCCCTCTTCCACCTCATGTCAGTCAGACCTGTATTTACCTAGCAATCCTTGCAGAGAAATCTTGCAGAAATGAAATGTTTGTATGTTTATGACCATTAAAGAAGTTCATGAGAGTAAAAATTAGTTGTTCTGGTTAGTTTTCTTGTTCAGTTTGATCAAGTTGTTCACATTTAAGTTTGTGTTATTGGCCAAAAATCGACACCATGAGTGAGAGGTCTGTCCTGGTGTGTGAAGAGTGACTCCATTATATTTTTCTACTAACTACTGAGTAGTACTACAAAGAGTTTGACATTGATTTTAAGTGTTAAATTTACACTGTCAAATATATGTTGTATTGACACCTCGTGGTGTCTGTTAACCTTTTAACACCATAATTTCCTTTGTTAAAAATAATAATAATAATAATACACTGGTGATACTTTTAACACTTTATTTTAATACTGCTGAAATGTTAATGTGACACCCTGTATTGTTGAATATTTAACACTGGCTGGTGTGACTTTTAACACTGTATTTTAACACTAACACTATTTTTATGTTAATGTGACACCAAGACTTGTTGAATATTAAACACTAGTTGGTGTTAAATTAACAAAAATATGGGTGTTAAAATTTAACACTTTCACAAATGTTATTTTAACACCAGCGAGTGTGGACACTTATAGACACTTTGTTAGTGTTAAATTAACACTGGCATTTTTGATGTTCGCCCAATAGTGAGACATAGGTAGTTAAGTGAGGACATGCATGGGAAGATTAAAATCTGTGTGCAGAAAGGGTCAGAGAAAATGAATTCATAGCTACCTGTAAAGTTAACTGGTATATGTGGCCTGGTAGACCTGCTGCAGCAGTTTCAGATGAAAACATATGCTGGTTCCCTCCATCCCCATGAAAAAGATGAAAGAAAAAAAAACCACTATCAGTAAATGGGAATGTAAACTAGGAATTTTCAGAATTGGTAAATCTGGATTTGTGCCCTGTTTTCATTTATATCTGGGTATTCTGAAGTGCAGTAATTTAAAAACACAGGAACTGAGAGTATTAGAGGTCCTTCAGTGCTCTGACAACAAGAGGTTATGTCATCATTACCTCTGTAGGACAGGAAGCATCCAGGTGGGGGCTTTAATCAGAACATGGACTTCCTGGCTCAATCATCCCTGTCAGGGGCAATAATTACTCCACCGTCATCTTAATTAAAACTTGGCCTGCTAATGGAGAGTCATTGTTTACCTTGCAGGGGCTGCATTGATATGCATGTCAGCACTCACGTTTTCTGACTCTCATTGCTGTTGTTCTGCTTCATGCTCCAAGCCTTTTCTCTTCCCTTTTATTCATGCTCTTTGCCTGACAGAATGGCAATGTAGAGTAGAGGGGAGTTTTCAATGACAACCAATTATCCTTTGTTTGCCAGTTGGCTCAATCTGGACAGCAGTGCAACATTTTGATGTGGACAACTTCCCATGAGATAAGATGGTTAAAATGCAACAACAGACAGAGAGAAAGATGAATAAGAGTCAGGAATGGCACAAAAAGGAAAGGGCGACAAGAGAACAAGTGCTTCAAATAGAATAGTGAGAGGTGATAAAGGAGAAATCACTGAAGCTGGAACGATTTTCACATTGGTGGCAGGTCAAAATGAAAATGCTGTAAAGATGGTGAGTGAACATTTGAGGAGTTTTAGTGAGACTTACAGGAAGTAAAATCTGGATTTACATCAAGACCTGATAATATTTTGAGCCTGTATGATTCAACAAGGCCACTACTACAAATTGACCTTAATAAACATTGACAAAATTTCAGTCAATGTGATCTTGCCAGATTTTATTAATTCTCCAAAATCAAAATAGTTCTTGTCAATTTCCCTTTTCTAAATCATGGTAGGTTTGTCTCCACTAAGCTCGGCAAATTGTTAATGAAGTCTTTGCTTGATTTACTAAGATTCCAAATAGTGCGTGCTAAAATTGCATGTGCTAAAAGTAGGCATATTTGTGGGTGATCTACAGTAGGAAGATTGGGTGTGCAAATGAAAATGGATACAAAAAATGGTGAGGACCGCCTTATTGAAATGAGGAGTTTGAGACATTTACTCTCTAGTATTTGAGTCTGTGTCTGTAAGGTTGAGGTGGGATTTTGCTGCTGGTTTTTTAAAAACAAGATTTCAGCTCTGACTCTTTTTATTACCTTAATATATTTTTTCACAAGCAGAAGATTCACAGCTCATAAAGAGCCAATAAGTACAAACTGTAAACACTTAACCATAAAGAATGGACTAAGTTTTATGTGTAGATGGTTTCTCAGGGTAGCCTGTTTTGTTTCAAACTAATGTTTAGTGTGTAAAAAAAACCCAACCCCTCAAAGATTAGTTATAAGTAATTGGTCTACTTTTCAATAATAATAATAATAATAATAATAATAATAACAATAATAATAATAATAATTTTATGTTAATCTTTACTATTTAGAACAGTGTACTTCAAATATCTGGAAAATGTAGTTTTAGATTTGTAGATTTTTCAATCGACACCCCCTACAAGCACCAGATTTGTCACCTTTTTCATTCCATCTGAGTTTGCAGACATTCTTATATAAAACAAAACAGAATACAGACCCTTAAATACTTTTCATGTAGTACATAGCTAAAAGACATAAAGATTAAGATCCTTATCTGTTTTGTTTTAAAGTAAAATACAGGGAACATCATAAAACCTAATGTTTAAAATATGTTACAGTAACAATTTCATGTCAGTATTTTGAAAATCAAATTTATAGTTAGCAAAAGCTAAAACATTTGGGAACACAGAGCTGCACAGTTGTCACAAAAAGGCTGTTTGAATGCTTAATGTGGTTGCATGTGACAATAAGCCTTCTGTCTCTCTGTCTCTGTCTGCTCCTCTCTAAATCAGATAGATTAATGCTTGGGCACAGCTTTACTGGTATTGCTTTCTTCCAGAAGCTTTAATCAAGGACTGTGTAGGACAGGCATGAAGCCCTGTTACAATGTTATTAAAAGCTCTTACCACCATTAAAATGATAGATGATCCCAAACAACATTGACTTTATTCTTTTTTTAAAATAAAGCTTACAACATTCCTTGAAGGAATGCATGTTGCCCATCACCTTCCTCGCTAGGGTTTTAGACCATCTTTTGATGAGAACTGAGAAGGTTACAGCTGTTTTAGTTAAACCTTGTGAAGAATGTTACTTGCAGTCTTGTGACATTGTGAGATCTTGTGAGTAAAATGTGCTAGCATTTTGAATGTGATGTCTCTCAGACAAAACCACGAATTTATGTTTTTGAAAAACTGCACCTCATTCTTCATCAGCCTAACAGTTGTTTGGTCCATCCTACACCTAGCACTTCAGGAACATAACTAGAAACTGGAGGGTTAGACTCATCTTAGACTACCCTCTAGTAAAGCGGTAAGCATATGTCAAGTTGTATAGATTATCAATAAATTGTTATGAATTAGTCTCTGTCTGCCCAGTCCCAGTCTTGTTTCATGTTTATCCAGTCTCATGCCCACTCTCACCCATTTTTCCACTCATTGCTTCACCCCCTCCCATCACAGAAACTCTAATTTGCCTCATGCCACGCACCTGGGTTCCTCTGTATTTAAGCCTGACTCTCCCACTGCTTCAGTGCCAGATTTTCATCAGTTCTACCTGTGATCATCCAGCGTTCTAGTTCCCATGCCTCGTACCTGTCTTGTGTCCTCGACCCTGTTCATGTCCACCGGTTTCTCGACTCCTGCCTCTGGCCCTTCTGGTTTTGTCCTGTCATCTGCCTCCACGGTAACGACCCTTTTTTTGGTTTTTTTGGCTCACGTCTCTGGT
>NW_013952706.1:197383-204018 GCF_001266775.1 Austrofundulus limnaeus
AGCCAGCTCCTACCCCGAGGGTGCCTTAAGAAGTCATCATCAGGTAAAAGCTGATGTGTTCGAAGTGAAAGGAATAACCACAGTCAAGTGTAACTTATGATCTGTTCAATTTGTGTAAATAAATGATTGCATAGTCTTTTATGAATCAACTTGAACTCGTCTGAACGTTCACTTATTGTGTCACTTTTCACTTCGCACAGTCAAGATATTAACAAGTAATGAGAAATACCTTGGTAAAAGTTTCCTCATAACCTTGTGTATGAGAGATGTGGGAAAAGCTTAATTCACCTTAAGCTCACTCCTGCACACCCTCCTCCCACTAGTACGGAAGCCGAGAGTGGCCAATTCCCACTTTTACTTGTTTTCCATGATTTACTCGTGATAACAACATATGACATAATAATATATTACATGTTGTTAATTTGATCCATACATAATTCAGCTGCTGGAGTACTCACAAGTGTTAGAAGGCTCTTTTAGAAGACACCTCGTACCATTACTGACATGTGATCCGATTTCCTTGGACCATTAAAAAAAAAACACGCAGGACATATTTTGATCTGTGCAACATAATAATTGTGCAACTGCTGCTCCCCTCAGCAGCTTGAGTGACAAAAACATGTAAAAGCAGCCAGGTGTTTTTGCTCCACCTCTGTCATCTGAAAGAGCCTAGAAAGAAAAATCCTATTTCTCCAGCTTTAGCATTTCTCAGTTGGCTCCCTACATGATCCAGAATAGATTTTAAAATCTTGTAACATACAGAACTCTTAATAACTAAGCTCCATCTTATGTTAAATAGATTGTTTCATATTTAAACTATGCAATCCCATATTGCATTGGTTTGTAGGTGGGGATAAGAAGGATGTAAACCTTCAATCAGTTAAATGACTTACAGTATTTTCTTTTTCAGAACCAAACCTGCCTACTGTCCAAACACACTTAAAGACAACGGACTGACTTGTTCCTAAATAAAAGAATGGGAGGCAGAGCTTACAGACAAAAAAGTATTGGTTTCAGAAGCAATCCATAATTCTGTCTCTGATTTTCCTAAACTAGTCATTTTAAAAATACCAACAATTACTTCTGAGTTATGCAATCAAACCTTCATATACAAGCTGTTGATCAAGATTATACTTTCTTGTCATGCTACTAGACTGATTCTCAACAAACCTTAATGTGCACTATGAGCCTTCCTGTCATTTTCTTTTTAAATTTCAAGATATAATTCAGTAACGAAAATATGTTAAACATATACAAATTGAAGATTGGGGTGAGTGTCAGAAACAGCAGGTGTGCTCTTAGTTGAAAAACAACAACAATCCAACACAGATCCCTTGAGAGAAAATGTGTAAGTGTATAGTTCAGCAGTAAATAAAGAGTGAGAAATGTGTGGAAGAGGAGGCTGTAAATGAAATGCTCTGCTCGAATTTTTATGAACGGCTCTTTTGTTGTGGCAGAGCTGGATAACAGAACAGGAGAGCCACATCTATTCCAAGAGAGATCTGAAAACTGAAAAATGCATGAAACACAGATCAGCCTTTGATGGAAGACATTTGATATTTCAACACAAGCAGAGTGGGTTGTATTGTGTGTATGTGCATACATTTTTGCTGCATCATGGGGACCATTTTCCAGAAAAAAAAACAGCCTTGTGGGGACCAAAGCCTGGTCCCCAAGGGTATGTATAATTTTGGGAAGGGGTTAGGTTTAGGACCAAGGCATGAATTGAGTTTAGGCGAAATTTAGGGTCAGATATGTACTGGGGTGGTTAGAGGTTAAAAGGTCAGGGTTGTGCTATAGCAATAATGAAAAAAGAATGGAAGTCAATGTAAGGTTCTTACAAGAATAGAAAAACAAACTTGGTGTATGTGTGTGTAGGGGTTTAGATCAGGAGTGTCCTATCCTGGTCTTTGAGGGCCACCATCCTGCATATTTTAGAGGTTTCTCAATTCCAACGCACCTGTGTGTTAGTCAGGCTTTCTGCGAGTTGTTAAGTTCAATTTAAGACTTTTAACTGCAGTATGATTGAAATGTAAGACCTTTACAAATTACAAAAATAACTAGTATTTCCGAATAATCTTTCAAAGTAACTCGTCTATTGTTTTCCATTCATATAACCTAACTGTATTCCCTTCATATCAAACTAAAAAATCTTTTTGCATTTCATGCTAATATAACAAGTGGATCAGTCTGTTGTGTGCATGCATCAAATGGTACTGAACTTATAGAGCGCTTTTCAAGTCCCTCTGGACCCCAAAGCGCTTTACACTAACAGACATTCACCCATTCACACTCACATTCACACACATCAAAATTCATCTTCGTACATTTTAGTTCATCCTCTTTAGTTGTGAACTCCTCAATGTTTTTCTATTCAACCAACCTTTATTAGAATTTCTTCCTAATAGTGTTTTAACTTGAAAATAACCTGAAAAAAACCTAAGAGTTTGTATTTCCCTCTGCTTATTTTGCTAACATGTCAGCCTCTTACGCAAGACAAGATGTCTTGAACAGTAGTGTTTTATTTTTCTATGATCAGTCACGTCCATTTCCGTGTTGTGTCCTGAGCGTTGATCAGGAGGTGGTTCTGCTGGCACCAGTCTATAAGACCAGTCTATAAAGTCCTGAGTCCACTGTCTGTACTCTGAGTCGTCCTCACCTGTGATGAGATGGACTATGGCAGAGTCATCAGAGAACTTCTGCACCCATACTACAGACCAGCATGTCAGAGACACAGCCCTGTGTCTTCACATACTGTGGGTGGTCCATGAGGTGGTCCAGAATCCACAGGTGGTGGTCCACTTCAGACAGCTACACAGCCCTGTGTCCTCACATACTGTGGGTGGTCCATGAGGTAGTCCAGAATCCACAGGTGGTGGTTCACTTCAGACAGCCCCAGCTTGTCCCTCATAAGTCTTGGCTGGATGGTAAATGGCTTGAACTTGTATAGCGCCTTATCTAGTCCACTTGGACCCCCAAGGCACTTTACACTTCAGACATTCACACACACAGTCATACACTGATAGTAGTAAGCTACAGCCACAGCTGCCCTGGGGCCCACTGACAGAGGCGGGGCCATGCACCAGTGCCTCTGACCACCATCAGTAGGCAAGGTGGGTTAAGTGTCCTGCCAAAGGACACAACGACTGGATTGGCTGGTCGGGGATTTGAACCAGTGACCTTCCGGTTCCAGAACGACTCTCCTAAACACTCCACCACAGCTGCCCTTGTGTTTCATGGTGTTGAAAGCACTGGAGAAATCAAAGAACATGATCCTCACAGTGCTTCCAGGCTTCTCCAGGTGAGTTAGAGCTCGGTGCAGGAGGTAGGTGATGGCATCATCCAGCCCGATGCCAGGCTGGTAGACAAACTGCAGCAGATCCAATGAAGCCACAAATCTGTCCACAGATTTCCTCAGTATTAAGACCGGTCTTTGGTCCTCCATAAGAACTACTGGTCCTGACAAGGTAGGTGTGTATACCAGTAACAGTCCTAAAAAAAGTAACAAATTCACACACACACACACACACACACACACACACACACACACACACACACACACACACACACACACACACACACACACACACACACACACAAAGATAACAGATCTTTGCGGTCAGATTTCAATTCTCTTAGGTCAAACAGAACATCTGTTTTTTTATTTTTGCTATGTATAGTTCCAATAAAATGTATTTTTTTGGGGAGGGGAAGGGGGGTACAAGATGATAGATTTAGAAATGTTCTTCCAAGCTTCTGGACGTAGACAACATTGTTCTTAATATCAACAACAAATGCATCCTTCATGTTCTGCAAACTACATTGAAAAAGATGCATGACAATTCACTTGATTTCTTCCTTTAAGAGTGCAGACACAGCAAGTTGCCAACCACTGTCAGCAAATCCATTGTTGAAGTCCATCAAAATTACAGCTTACAGCACAAACATTTTCCAGAGCAGCATCTTGTGTTTTAGTCAGCTTTTCTTCTATGCAATTTATTCATCTGACGTGACCAATGATTTACCACAAACACCATAGATCTTCATAAAAGGAGGCAATATTCATCATTCAACTACTTTTTAAAGTCAGTTCATTTGAAACATCTGTGCAGTCAAAGGCATTCCAAGAAAAAGTTGCATTTCAACACATATCACTAAAAATCATCGGAGGTTTTACAATTTTCAGTTAGAAATATCAGTTTTTTTTATACTGAATTATAACAAAGAAATGTTTTAACTTTGCACATACAAAATCATACGAAAAGTCATGTGACTGTGGCCTGGATGATCGTTTTCCTGACATGACCTCAAAACCTGAGGTCACCTTTCATAACTGAACTGACCTACAGTAGTTTTCTTACTAGTTTTGACTTGAAATAATGTATGTTAGTTGCTGCACATTCACTATCCTTGGACAGTTGTTCACTTACAGTCTGACAAATACTAACATTTATTGTAGTCTTCTGAAAAAATAAAGTTTATTTTGTTTGATGAATTTGAAATGCACGTGACTTTAATATCACGATCAAGCCTCTTTAAAGGCCCTGCCACACTATAACATTTTAGACAACTTATGCCAACTGTAAAACGTTTGTCCAACACTAAAGATGTCGAAGCTGAAGATGGAATTTTAAAAAAAATCTACTGAAATTCTCTTTTGTACCTATGCATACTATAATGCCAACAATAAGATTGAATATATAGCATGAATATATAGGAGAAATTAGTAAAGTAGTCATAAATAAATGTTCATAAGTTTTCTAAAATGTTATAGTGTGACAAGACTTTTATAGACTATCAGGATTGATTTTATCAAATGCAACACTGGGATCTTAAAGGACAAGTATAAAAACAAGTCCACTGTCTGAGGCCACGAGAATATAAATCACTCATTGGTGTTTTGCACTTTTCTCCTGGTTTATGTGTTAGCATATCAAGCTGACTCATTTTATCCTTTAATTCGTTGCTTGCAGATGAGGTGAAATCAGTTAATATAAATATATTTTTGTACATATCAGCTAATATTTGTAATTTAATGTGTTGTTAAGTTTATTTATGAGAGAGAATAAAGTGCAGCCAGCAACTGATGGTGCAGTATAAAATGACAGATTCTTAATGAATGCATGTTGATGTGTACCTGCAGCAGCGGGAATGGAGTGCAGCAAAAGTTTGGGTTTGATATATTTTATGAAAGATGAGCTTGGCACAGCCAGAACATTCTGTATTGATTAAGCTCAGTTTGATTGCAGCATACATGACTTTTAATTAATCATTGGGGTAATCAAAATGGCGATGATATTCCAGACTCACAGCAGACTTGTTAAACCAATCTGATGTGCTATTGATTAACAACCTTTGCTATTTTCCTCTAAAGAGACACTTTTATGAACAGGGACTGAAAGATTGACCTTTCAGACCATCCCACACACAAACAAATCACATTTTCCTCCATTTTTACCCAAGAAATGCACACATCCCCTTAAACACGTAGAGATAGACCTTCTTTAAATAGTTTATTTTGCCCATACTGAACATTTCTCTCAAACAAGCAACATCATGGCGGTCATCTCATCCAGAATGCAACTGTTTGACCTTTTTTGTAGAGTCCCGCCAAATGTAAAAAAAAAAAAAAAAAAACATAGCTCGAACACTGAGGTTTACTGAAAACCAACTCACACAGGTCAGTACCTTTTGTTTGCGTCTCACCACCATCATGAACATGTCCCTACAAGAGCAAAAGGAAAAGACAAGCAACAGATAGTTTTGACAATAGTTCTGTATATATCAAAAACGCTCTCCAAAACTGATAAGAACAGAGTTTTGAGTTCTGAATAAGCACCGGACCAAGACAAAGTTTTACAAAGTTTATTGTGCAGAGGTGAATGAGCCAGGAAGTGCTTGGACTGGATTCTCATCAGATTTAAACACAGGAATTTCAGATTAGTGGGAGAACAATATAGGAGGACTTTCCAAAGAATTAAAGCCACTAACCTGTTTCCAATTGAAGGACTCCAGACGGAAAATTTGATGGAAGGGTTTGCGTTCCAGCACGGTGCGGTGACGTCACCGTTAGTTTGGTTGGAGTGTTTGGGCCCAAAAGGCAAGTTCTGATAATCCGTGGTACAGGCGTGGGTCGAGATCCAGGTGGTCAGATAGCTGGAGGTACTGATCAGGGGTGAGGCAAAGAGCAGGAGTCCAAGAAGCAAGGCGTGAGTCGTTACTGGTAAAGCAGATGGCAGGTATAATCCGTTAGGGCAGGGGTGCCCAAAGTTTTTGCCAGAATGGGCCAAAATTAAAATCTATCAGAGGGCCATGGGCCAAATGTAATAACATAATATAAAAATGCAATTTTTTAAAATGAAGTCCTTTTATTTCCTGAAAAAGTTGTTTAACCTTCCTTTCTGTATAAAGAACATTACAGAATATAAAATAAAACAAATAAGTCACATATGGCCAATTAACAAATATAAAAGTTTCAGTATTTCAGTAGTGCAAGAACTGGCACATGAGAACAACGGCAGATGATGGACGGGTGGATCTTTTAGTTTAGACTCCTTATACCAGCAGCCTGTCACAAAGACACGATTTAAATCTATATTTTTTTACAAATAAAATAAAGTTTGACACATGGTGAC
>NW_013952706.1:205079-210089 GCF_001266775.1 Austrofundulus limnaeus
CACACACACACACACACACACACACACACACACACACACACACACACACACACACACACACACACACAGTAATAACTCACCAGCTGACAGATGTCGACAGAGTAGCTGTAACTTCGACCTGAAGGCCTTCACGTGGTCAAACAGCTCTGTGATGATCTGTTCTTTTCCCTGAAGCTGAATATTCAGGATGTTGAGCTGCTCAGTGATGTCCACCATAAAAGCCACGTCACAAAACCACTTGTCATCTGAGGGGACTTGAGTGTCRCTGTTCTTGCTTTTAAGAAACTCCGTGATGGCATGACGCAGCTCAAAAAATCTTTTGAGGACTTTCCCTCGGCTCAGCCACCTCACCTCTTGGTGGTACAGCACATCTTTGTATTCTGAATCCACCTCCTCCAGAAGAGCCCTGAACTGTCGGTGTGAGAGAGCTTTTGAGCGTATGCAGTTTATAATTGCAACAACGCTGCGCACCACGTCCCCCAAACCAAGTGATTTGGCACAGGGTTGTTCTTGATGAATGATGCAGTGGTATTTTGCCACCTTACCTCCGCACTGGGCAACCTTCTGAGAAACTAGCATGGCGAGACCTGCTTTCCTCCCAGCCATGGCAGGTGCTCCATCTGTCGTTATCCCGACCATTTTGTCCCAGCTCAGCCCATTCGTATCCAGCACGTGCTCAACTGCTGCAAACAAATCTTCACTTTTTGTTGTGTTGCKCAGTGTTTCAAGTCCAGCCAGCTCCTGTGTAATCTCCATATTTTCATTCACTCCTCGTATGAAAAGCAGAAGTTGCGCCGAGTCCGAAACGTCCGTACTCTCGTCACACGCCAAAGAAAATGCAACAAATTCCCGGGCTTTATCCTTAAACTGCTCCTTAATGTCACGAAACATATCCTCAATGCGACGTGTCACAGTATTTCGGGAAAGGCTGATTTGAGAAAAAGTTCTCACTTGAGACGGGCACATAAACACTGCAGCTGTGGACAGACACTCCTTAACAAAATCCCCCGTTGAAAAAAATCTTCCAGTCCGGGCAATAAGCGCAGAAATCTCAAAGCTGGCCCGTGTCGCACTGTCCTGGGCTGCCGAGGGCCGTGYAAGAGCACCTTGTTGAGAACAGAGTTTAGCTAACAAGTTTGCGGTCTTGTTTCTTCGCGCATCACCTTGGTACTGTGAAAACGCTGGATGCTTCGTCTCATAGTGACGACGAATGTTGTACTCCTTTATAACAGCAACAGACTGATTGCAGATAAGGCAGATGGCTTTAGCGTTAATGTCTGTAAAAAATATTCTTCCTCCCAAGACTTTTTGAAATGTCTTTTGTCTGTGTGCCACATACGATGTGGTTCCATGTTGGCGCTTGTTTAAGCTAGCAGCCAATGTGTTAGCTGCCCCTTATATAGTCATTGGGATGCGTTCAAGGACGATCGGAAATGGTATATATGAACGGAATGACCTAGTAATTAGGCCAACAGCTGGCGGGCCAAAACAAATGGCTTGGCGGGCCAACTTTGGCCCGCGGGCCCCACTTAGGGCACCTCTGCGTTAGGGGCTGAGGCGAGAATCATTGAACCAGGGGACAAGAACAAGGTCGGGATCAAGAGGCAAAAACGAGACATGGATGAAAAACGCTGGAGAACCACAGGCAAGCTGATGAAAATCTGGCAGTGAACTGGAGAGTGAGACTGGATTATATACTGCAGGAAACAGGTGAGTGAAATGAGCTTGATTAGGGTTTCTATGAAGGGAGGGGCAAGAGCAATGAGCAGGAGCTGGATGTGAGCTGTAAGGCTGGGAACAAGACTATGAGGAGAAACTGGAACATGAAATAAGATAATAAAACTAAACTGAGGCATGATCTAGGCAGACAGGGACAGAATCATAAAAACTGTGAATTACTGAGCCTTTGTCTAATCAAAGAAGAAATTAAAAAATATGCTTTTGCAACATATTATTCCATATGTTGCTATAAATATCTGAGAAAGATTTTCTTCAAACACGACATCCTGGTGCATTTCAAATCTAACAGGACCCTCAGACAGAGGTTGGTCCATCATGAGGACAAAACTCCCTAAACCCAAACTGACCAGTGTGGTGTATGCAGTTCAGTTCAGCGAGGAATGTTAAGACCTCTCTATTGGCAGAAGTAAATAATCACTGTTCAGATGCATGACTCAACACAGGAGAGCCAGCCCTTAAGACCACTGTGCACCTACACCCTGAAGAATAAGGGACCCTTCCTGAAAGCTTCGGGAAGAAGAAGATGGAGGAACAGCTCCAACAAAACAAAGTTCGAGAGGTCTGGAGAAACATGAATACAATCTCTGGCCTCTTCAGGGACAATGGAGGAGCCATAAGGCCTACAGATCAGGGGTGGGCTAATGACCTGAATTTGTTTTTCAATAGGTTTGACTCTGGCCCATTGGCCAACTCCCCCACCACCCAGCTCCCAACTAGCCCCCACCATATGCTGCTCCCCCACTTTCTACTTCCTGCACTCTCCTCACCCCCACCAACAACAGAACCAGCCCCACCTATCACTCCAACCCAGCCTCACATTCACCTCACACCTGATCAGGTGAGAAGTCAGCTCAGGAAAACAAAGATCAGGAAGGCAGCAGGACCGGATGGAATCAGCCCCAGACTGCCCAGAGACTGTGCAGACCAGCTCTGTCCGGAGGTCCTGCATATCTTCAACCTGAGCCTGAGTCTGTAGAGAGTTCCCTGATCTGTGGAAGACTTCCTGAATGGTTCCAGTGCCAAAGATCACACATCCCAGGGAGCCCAACCACTACAGACCTGTGGCTCTGACTTCTCTTCTGATGAAGACCATGGAGAGGCTCATCCTCACCATCTTTGTTCTGTGGTGTGCCCAGCACTGAACCCTCTGCAGTTCGCCCACCAGCCCGGCATCAGGATGGAGGATGCTGTCATCTACCTGCAGCACCGATGTCTGTCTCACCTAGAGCAAGCAGGAAACACTGTGAGAGTCATGTTCTTTGACTTCTCCAGTGCTTTCAACACTATCCAGCCTGCTCTGCTGAGAGGGGAGCTGGAGTGGAGAGGCAGCTGACAGCATGGACCATCGACTACCTCACCAACAGACCACAGTATGTGAGGCTCCGCGACTGTGTGTCTGATGTGGTAGTCTGCAGCACGGGGGCACCACAGGGCACTGTCCTCTCACCCTTTCTGTTCAGTCTGTACTCGTCAGACTTCAGGTACAACTCGGACCACTGCCACCTACAGAAGTTCTCAGATGATATGGCCATCACTGGATGCATTTCAGATGGGAATGATGAGGAATACAGGGGGGTCATCAGTGACTTTGTTGGCTGGTGTGAGACCAACGCTCTCCAAATCAATGCCAGCAAGATGAAGGAGATGGTTATAGACCTCAGGAGGATGCCACACCCGACAGCACTGATGAAGATCCAGGGAAAAGACATTGAGACAGTGGACTCTTGCAAGTACCTGGGTGTTCACCTCAACAACAAGCTGGACTAGACTACGAACACAGACGTCCTGTCTAAGAAGGGCCAGAGTCGACTCCACCTGTTGAGGAGACTGAGGTCCTTCGGTGTCTGCAGGACTCTGTTAAAGACATTCTACGACACGGTGGTAGCATCTGCCCTTTTCTATGGAGTGGTCTGCTGGGGGGCTGGATGTACCAAAAGGGACAGGAATAGGATGGACAAACTGATATGGAGGTCAAGCTCAGTGCTGGGATGTCCTCTGGAACCTGTGGACGGAGCACTTCCGTAGGTCATTCATTCCAACTGCAGTTAGACTGTATAACACATCATGATGTGTTCAGTCACTTGGACAATTCAACTACACTGGCATCAGTAATACGCACCTGCATATATATTCATTTATGTACTGTACCAGGTATATGTACATTGTTATATATCACGAGTATAGTGGTTTTTGTTTTTCTTTTACTTATCTTTCTTTATTCTATCTCACCCTGTCCTGTTTTGAGCTGCTGCAATGTGCAAATTTCCCCACTGCGGGATCAATAAAGTTTTATCTTATCTTATCTTATCTTTTATGGGTAACCAACTTGTTCATGTTAATTTTATTTTATTTTATTTTACTGTTATTTAACCAGGCAAGTCCCATTGAGATCTCAGATCTTTTTTTCAAGGGAGGCCTGGGCCTGAAGGCAACACATTGTACATGTTTTTGCGGGGTGGGGGAAACTGGAGCACCCGGATAAAACCCACACAAGCACAAGGAGAACATGCCAGCTCTGCACAGAAAGATCCCAGGTCCGAACCAGGGATCAAACCCAGGACCTTCTTGCTGTGAGGCGTCAGTGCTAACCACTGAGCCGTCATGCTGCGTACACGTAACATAAAAAACCTTTCAACAATGACACTCCATTTTCTTTTAAAGACCTTGTTCCACATTTTTATAAGCCCACTGAAGGTGGTTATAGCATGATATAGTCTCCTTCCATCCAACTGTTTTATGTCCAGACCATGGTCTGTGCTGACAAGATAATTTAATGAAACTTAAGGGGCAATATCATTTAAAAGCAACTTTTTTTGAGCTATACATCACAAAGTTATCCCCTCATCAAAAACATACCCAAACTGTTGTTTTGACTCATTCATGCACGTTTGAGAAATCCTGTACTGTCCTGAGGCAGTCATTCAGAAGAACAGAAACATCTGGTTGACCCTAGAACCACCTTTTAGGTGCAGCTCCTCCTCAGGGCTGTGTCTCCAAGCTGAGTTTTCGCATAACAGAGCATGCCTCCTCTGTGACTCCTGCAAGCTATCAGCAGCAACAATTAGCAAACAAATACCTGGTGAAACTGTGAGTCGGCTGAGCTCATGATACTTCTCAGTCCGGTCCTTTTCGGATTAAAAAAATGCCTTTGAAGAAATGTACTTTCGGAGGCCAAGGATAACACAGTCTTTAAGAAATGGTTAGACTTCATTTTGGAAGTAACCCTCCAATGAAAAAAAAAATATATATACATACATATATATATATATA
>NW_013952706.1:210149-225060 GCF_001266775.1 Austrofundulus limnaeus
ATATATATATTTGTGTGAGCCAATTTATGAATGATTTCTGAATGCTTTCTGAACAAAAGGGATTTTAACAGTGATCATAACTAGCTAACACTCTTCAGTTAAGTTATTCAGACAAATGAAGTGAAAACATTTGTATTAGCTTGACCATGAACAAGATTCACACACCTTCTCTACAATGTTATTTTCTGTGCTTTTATCTCAGCTTGTCTGGCAGCATGCTTCAATATGAGCCCCTCTCCCTTTTCCATTGGCCATATTTTTCCCTCTGACTTCCTACCACACTCCCTCTGATGGCAGGGGAAGCTGTCAGCTTCAAACACCTCACTGACCTGAAAACTATAAAGCATTGCTTTCATTCAGTAGCATCCATGCCCTTCACAGTTCCAGCCTCCCCATTCCACCCATTACCAATAACAGCTCTCACCCATTTCTACCCCATCCTGTCTAAAAGCATCCCTCTTCTTTTCTGTTTGTGCCTGATTAGAATCACAAGCCTGTGAATCTCATGGTTCAAAAATCATAACAGATATTTTAAAATAAAACTCCTAGGTTATAGTTGTGAATGCAATGATAGGTGTACGCTTGCTTCTTTCTCTGAGTCACTGTACAAAGCAGAGAGAAATAGAGGATATAATAGAAACAGTAAATACATAATGACAACAAGATGTTTGAAGTTGCATCCCCAGATCTGAGAGCTGGCTGCTTAGTATATTCCAGGTTAGGTGTGTCTTCTGCTGATGTTGATTCCCCACCCCCACCCCTTTCTGCAATGTACCACATTTCTCTCTCAGAGCTGTCAGATTTACTTCCAATTAACGTATATCTGTTCCAGTCCAATGACTCACAAGCACTGCTGCCACTGCTCCCAGCTTTACTTCTCAAACTTTCTGCTGTTGCTATGGTGTCTGCTTTTTTCACTGCAACGAGCTGATTGCCTGAATGCTGTTCAGCTCTTTCCTCGCAGATCAAAAATTAAAAAATTTCAAGATGGAAAAGCTAAATGGTTTAAATCGAAATATTCTTAGTTGCTCACCCAAATTTGTTTTTGTATTCAGTTTTGCAATTCTTTTTACAGGAATAAAAAAAGCCAATTTCCATTATACATGCTTATCAACATTTTTAAATAAACTATGCACCTAGCACAAAATCAGGAATAAAAAGGAATGTAACAAAATGAAATAAAACAGTAGCGTCATAAAAAGTTGAAACCAGGCATTTAGGTAGAGGTGCGGCAGTGCCGTGTTTGGTTTTCCAATGTCTTCTTTCACTGTGTTTACGCCTTGGGGTTGGCATAATGATCGTACACTTAAAGTATTGACATCTTCCTTTGAAAACCTACCTAAAAGCCTGGTTGAAGCCAACATCATTTGAGTAGTTTTTATTTAGACAGCTTGGCTATTTAATATGCCAATATTTTTGCTACCACATAAAATTTTTAGGTTCCTAATTTATGCACACTCCAAGGCGACAATTCCTCAAAAAAGTTAGCTAACAACTAACCAAACAATTTACCATTGTATTATAATAGGATTGCATTATATGAGAAATAGGTGAAGTTTAGAGTCATTGAACTTTTGTACAATAAATTTTGGTGACAGTTTCACATGCATAGCAGAAACAATAGATACAGGGGGGCACCTGTAACTTTATGATTGGAGCAGTTTTCCACCAGTATGCCTGGACAAGACACTGAACCCCTCATTACTTCAGATGTGTGCCTCATCAGTGTATGTGATCCAAAGCACTAATGGGACTCTATTTAATGATTTATTAAGGTTAGTTTTGTAGTGATCTAATAGTGTTGAATGTGTGGCTGGTTAAATAAAGGCATAGATACAGTTGTGAAGTGCTTTGAGTAAGCTGGCTAGAAAGATACTTTAAACGTACAGTTCATTCCATTTACCTTTAGGTTTATATGTAAACAATAAAACATTAGAGGCATACTAGTTTTTTTTTCAAGAAAATATATTTTATTTGAACTTGTACATTTTATGCAATCCTAAATTTACTGGGTGCATGACCATGTTGAAGATTAATTGTCCAAAAGTTGTGTGTTATACATATGCATTATAATTTTGGCCGAAAATAGGCCGAAAAAGATTTTAGAGAGTGGTGATGGAGACCACAGCCTTTGAGAAAGCTGTTTTTTCAGTTTGTGAAAGGGAGTGCCCTGAATCTCCACCTAAATGAAAGCAGATCAAACAGCTGATGACCAGAGTGTTCTTTAACAATGCTGCTAGCCTTTGTCCTGAGTTGGTTAACATGAATACTGTTCATGTTAGGTATCTCTGCCTCAGTGATCTTCTGTGCAGCATTCACCATCTGTTGTATGTCTTTCTGTTCTGTGACTGTACAGCTGGCATTTCACTGTTGACAAAACACTTTCAACTGCACTGTGGGAAAAGTTGATTAAAAGCAGCAGAGGCAAGTGGGCCTGTCAACACAGAAAACAGTTTCTGAGAACATGCAGAAGTTTTTTGTTGTTGTATCCTTGCTTCCACACTGAAACAAAACCTTAGGAGCCCTTAAGGCAGGACATTTCAACTGGCAGCCCATAGGCTGAAAGTGGGGCTAGCCAATGAGTGAATGAATTTATTTTTATTAAACTTTCAGAAAGAAAAAAATGGTTTTGCATCTAAAAGAAGTTGACATTTTGACTCAGTCCAATTTAAGATGGCTACAATGGGCAAATAAACTTAGAAAACACAAAAATAGCTATTTTCTGCCAGTTTAACAGATATTTACCTAAATTTGGCGTGTTAATAGTTGAGCATTTCTCCCAATACATACTTTGATCACAACACATTGTTTGACAGCTTCACCTAAAACCTTGGGATTAACTGTTAAAGTAAACCTTGTTTGACTGTTAGCAAAGTATAGAATCCTTGAAGAACTTTTAAAGGGTGTCAGTGCAGCCACCTCACAAAGCCCCCAACACAACCTACAACATCCAAGCAAAAAGGAAAATGCGTACACATTGAACCATATCAAAATTAATGCCAAAGACACCACCAGCAATTCACCATGGCAACTACACATCTCCACCACCCCCTGATTTCATTCAAAGTCAGTAAAAAGCAAAAATGAAGCCCCAAACAGATTATCCACTATAAGATAAACCACAAGCCAATTTCCCCAAACTACATGTAGCAGAAAAACCAAGGCAGCAACTCATGAATCTCCTCACCTCCACAGTGCTCCATGTACTAGACAAGGAAAGGCAGAGGACATCTTTGATAAGAGCTTGAAAGATAGCGTGGCCACTGGTGGGACCAAAGGGCATGACTAAGTATTCAAAATGGCCCAGTGGGGTCTTGAAAGCTGTCTTCCACTCATCTCCATCATGAATCCTCACCATATGATATGCATTACTTAGGTTGAATTTAGAGAAAATCTTAGCAGAATGGATTTGTTGGTGCACAGAGTCCATCAAAAGTAATAAGCATTTGTTTATAATTGTAGTTCGGTTGAGACCCCTGTAGTCGATGCATAGTCTGAGAGTACCATCTTTCTTACTCACAAAGAAGAAGCCTGCGCCCACAGGAGATGTGGAAGTTCAAATAATCCCAAAAGTGAGTCCCCAATATACTCCTTCAATGCCTCCTTCTCAGGGCCAGAGAGCCTGTAAAGTCTGCTGGAAGGCAGAGGGGCACCTGGAAGGAGGTCAATCGGACAAACATTTGGGCGAGGAGGTGGTAAAGACAAGGTTCTCTGTTTACTATACATGGGTTCCAGGTCATGGTATTCAGTGGGGACCGGATAAATCAACAGGTTCACATGGTTTGGGTTCTTGGGTGAAATGAGACATGGCAGACCTTGAACAATTCTTTAAACAAAACTCACTCCATCGGTCAACCCTTCTCTCAGACCAGTTTAAGGTGGGGTTATCTTTATTGAGCCAAGGAAATCCCACGTCTAACTGTGGCGATGTAGATGACATAACAAAAAACTCACCAAGTTGGTGATGATTTTCTGAAATTATGATGTGTAAATTGGAGACTTTAAATTTAACTTAAGTCATGTGTTGTCCACTAATTCTGAAAAAGAGATGGAGTGGTTGAGGGACAGAAATGTGAAGGGTATGGGTATGTGAAGTTGCTTCACTAGAGAGAAAGAAAGGAGGTTCTTCTACTCAGCACCTGAGTCAATGAAAATGTCAATGGGGAACCTCATATAATTGACAACAATGGAGGCAGGAAGACATAAACAGGAAACGGGGGAAGAACAGGAACCACTCACACAAAACCCCCCTGCATCATTGATGATCTCTTGCCTTTTGTTGGATTAGGACATTGAGCAATAAAATGTCCTTTTAGGCCACAATAAATGCACAAACCCGTCTTGACCCTATGTCTCTCTTCAGGAGAGAGGTCAGCGTGGCTGACCTGAATGGTTTCCGGGTAATCTCTGGAGGTTGAACAGGAGCGGGTTATCTGATGAAGGTGGGTCTAGGAGAGGAAGGACAATGCCACTGGGAATTGGAGTTCTTTTGGATTTGTCTTTCTCTGAGATGATTATCAATATGTATAGAAAGATGAATGAGCTCATCCAGGCCTGCAGGTTTATCCCTCAAAACTGGATGATCTTTTACTTGTTCAGTGAGTTTTATAACCCCAGACCGCAATCTGGAAGTCGATGGAATGGTCCGCTACCGTCTCTCCTCCTTGATTAAGAGGGAGTGACTTTCTTGCTGCTGCTTCCTGCTGGAGAGGGTGTTCAAAAATTATTTTGAAATCACAGAGAAACACTGAATAACTGAGGTGACAAGGTTAGGTGTTAATTAAGCGTGTGCCCAGCGTAGAGTTGATCCCTTCAGTGCTGCAACAATGTAGGTTATTTTTGCAACCAGAGAAGCAGGTGAGAATGTAGTTAATGCTTGAATTAAAGCTTGAACCATAACGCCTAGCTCAGTGGGGTGAGTGTTGGAGATCTTCTGTTGTAGAAGAAATTGTTGTAACATGTTTTCGTTAGCACTTTCAGAAAAAAAAAGATGTAAAGTTTGTAATTTGTTGTTAATTTTTTATGATTGTGAGGTTTAAGGGTATCATTGCCCTGGCAAATAACTTTGGTTTCATATTTTTGATATAGTGATATGTTCATGTTTATGTTGGGATTTTCTACCTTAACTGCTAGAGGAATATTGCAGTTACATTGGGCCTTATTTGTTAGAATTATTTGAAATGGCATTCAGTATTTTATTTTAAAAGGTACCTTAAAAATGCTCTAAACATGCTGAGTTATAATTTAATTTTGTGGGTAATAAATGGATTATTAGCAATTTGTCTCAAAAATATCTTGATATCAATTGCAATAAAAATCTTACTGTATGCCCAGCACTGCACAAAATGCATTAACATGCCAGCACAGACATTGGAAATTCAGCCCGTGACCTGCCCAAACCCAAAAAAATGTCCCCACTGCATAATATGCTGAGCTCCAAAGAGGATGGACCACAACATGCCCTGCCAAAATCCCACTAAACTCCACCATTCTCCCCAAACCCCCCCCCCCCCCTTTTGCAGCTTCCTTCAACCTCCTTTTACAGAATGTATCATACTTCTGAAAAACATTGGTATAAAATCTTTGCCTGCACCACCACACTGAGCATGAAAAAGCACTGAAGTGTCAGAAACTGGTTGTGTAATTGATGCTGAAATAGGTGGTTCCTGGAGGACAAAAGAGTCTTTGAAATCTCATCTGAATTAATACATTATTCATTAGTAATGCACAGGCTTAATTTCTCTCTCCTAATGTTCCTTTCATCATCATTTTTATCTCTCCCTTAGAAGCTGAAAGGTGATTTGAAATTATGAATTACAATTTTGTAATAATAAATTTGATATTTTTTTGCTTATCATAATTAACCATCCCAGTTGTTAATACTGTCTTGGTCTCATATTGTGTTAGTCATTTAGTGGAGTTAGAAATAATTATAGAACCAAAATTGATGTTACGAGACTCATGTGGACGGCTCAGATTTCTATAATCTACTTTGAAAGCATTTATTTTTTACATTTTTATTGGATCTCTTAGCTAAGGAAGTGTTTTCAAATTGCACAGCATTTAAATATTACCTTATTGGTTTGCTAGATTTTCCTCATTCAACTAAACAAAAGAAGTTATTACCCATCACCAAAGGCCAATGATTTGGAATGGTAGTAGCTGAGAGTTATTACTGGCACATACTTTGAGCACTAATGGAACATGCAAGATCTGCTTCTAAAACTTTGCCAATAACCAATCGAGTTAACTGTCTTTGTTAGCAAAATATCTCATTAATGACTGGGCAGTTCTTAATGAAAGACTTTAAGTCATTGGCAGTACATCTATAACTGGATACCATTTGGAAACAACCCAATTAAATGTAGCTGTCACAGCCAACTGGCCTTAGGAAACACAAAATTCAGCAAGTTTTACAGATATTGATCCAAAATATGTTGTTGTAGTGTTTATGATTCATCATAAAAGCATACTCTGAGCACTACACCTAGCATGCTATTTTTGCTTAAAGATCTTTATAACATGTTAGAATCAACCCTGTTTGTCTGTTAGCAAAATATCTTATGAATAACTTAATGACAACATTGGAACTAATCACACTATCAAACTCAAACTACACAAAGTGACAGTGAACATAGACTACAAGGTAAAAAGGTAAGTGATGTGTATTTACAAAGTGATTTAGAGAAACTAGGTGATCGTGAACAATTTATGGGGCGAGAGAAAGTCCAATTTACAAGCAAGTTGTAGAAAAAGATCTCTGTTGAAAGTCAAGCGTTAACCCTTACTTGTCTGCTCTTGTTATTTCGGGGACGGTAATTTTCTAGTGAAGGTACACAAAGAGGAAGGAAAGGTGTGTTGTAAAAGCTGGAAAGTGGCAGGATGGCAAACCCAAGATGGAGATGAGGAGCTGAGGTAAGTGTCAAAAGCTAAGTGTGTCTCATCAGCTGATAGCTTAGGAAGAACTCAGAGGAGCAGGTAAGGCCACGGAGGGATCTCAAGACTGTGAACGAAACAGGGAATTTGGATTAATAATATTTTAAATTCTTAAGGTTTGGCTGAGGCTGTAGCAAATTTCCCAAAGGTTTCTGATGTTCCAGCAAAGATCTGTAGTCTCCCCGGACTTTAAACACCTGTTGGGCTTATCAGGTGGAACAGCTACAGCTTCCCTGCCACACAAGGGCTGCAAGAAATGAGTTCAAGTGACAGCATACAGTATAATATAATCCCAACACTTAACAGATTTTAATGAAAATTTCAGTAAATTATCATTGGCTGCAATTTTACAAGTCATTATTGTTTGGAGTCAACCAGATTTAGGATGCTCACAACTTCTAACTGACCCTAGGAAATGCAAAAAGCTACGTAATTATACATCAGACTCATTCAGAAGATGCCCCGTGCAGTGTTCTGACCCCTTGCATACATGTCAACCCTTTTGTATGTTTACTTGTATAATGAGCCTCAAAAATCTGTAATTTTCCCAAAGAAATCTGAACTAATCACACATGGGAGGGGGCAGGTGAACTGTCGGCTGCGGAGTGTAAAGCAGGAGGAAATTAGCTGTTTTTTAATGTCCTACATGGCTCTGACATGTTAAATAGATTTGAAACTGAGTTATTGCAGAAATTCATAAAACTTTAAAAAATCTGTGAGATTGCTGTATACATCTGTGTACCTGGAAAATGGGGAGGGGGGGAATCTGTGTAAATTATGGACAATCCATACAATTTAAGTCCTATGCCCTAGGCTCATTCAGAAGACTCACAGAAGCAGAGTGGGGGTACAAAAATACCCACGTCTGTCACACCTCTGAACCTCCAAACATGGTGGTGACAGACGCAGTACAGCCAAGTCCTGAGAAGGTGGGCCGGCGTAGCTCTGATTGACACCTTTTAGGAACCAATCAGCTGCTGTTTTCTTAAATTGAACACCAGATTGCAGAGTTTTTTTCAAGCCCCACAAGTTCCACTTTATATACATGCAGAGGAGGAAATAAACTTTATTGGCACAAATACCCGCTAAAATTATCCAACACGTGGATACAACTTTAAGACTTAGATTATTTTGAAACTAAAACCTTTAAAATATGTATATGATTGAATTTTGCTCTCTTCAATATAAGGGTCAAGAGTCCTGCAACTCAGCAGCAGCAGAGCAGCTGTGTTTTTGTCCACTCCTCTTTGTATCCTGCACTGATTAACGTTCTCTGAAAGCATGTTTGAGCACAGTAAGTGCGCTTCTGTCGGTGACTTCTGAACTGCCAGAGAGAGCATCACCATGAAAGGTTTACCTGGCATGCCTGTTCACCTATTTAGCATTACTGTCTTCCGAAAGAGCCTCAAATCAAAATCATTGTATTCAGTTTGAGAATTAATTCCCCTCTGCAACCCAGACCAGCGGTTATTCTATATGTTTCAAGCGTTTCAGAGAAACTGAGAAGTCTATTCTCTAAACATGAAGTCCCAGTGGCTTTCAAACACCAAAACACGTTATGACAAAGACTTGGTTACCCCAAAGACTCAGTCTTCTGACACAAACAGAGCAATATTGTGTACTGTTGGATAAATTAATTATCAAGACACACACAAGGAGTGATGAACAAGCAGCAGATCTGGTTGAGCTCTGTTTTACTTGCAGCAACGAGTACAAATACAGACAAAGCACAATGCATTTGATGTCAGCAGCATGAACTAACTTTCTGTACAGCTGTCAGGCTTTTGAAGGGTCCACTACAAAGGAGCTGGTTGTCCTTCTGTTATATGACCAGTGCAATCTCCAACTGCTTTATCCAGAACTACCTGTCTACTAGCGGTCGTAAAAGTAACAGAACTCTATAATTTAAAGGGTGAATTCACACCTGACACATTTGGTCTGCTTTAAATGGACCAGAGTTTGTTTTCAGTGTTGGTCCCGACCTTTTGTGCAGGTGTGAATACACTCATGGGAACTCTGGTGCGGACTAAACAACCGGATTAAGACTCACTTTTTGAGATGGTCTTGGATTTCACGGGCCACAGTTACTAAGCTAAATAAAATTAAATCATACCTGATTTGTCGTCTCCTGCTTAGAGCTCTGCTGCCAGCATGTAGTGAGTCAGAACACGCAGAGCACCTCGTCTCCTTTGGGCTGCAGCACACATTTACTGACACCGCTCTGAAATTAGAATATCATCATGAAACCACCATTAAATTTGTTGCTTTTGACACGGTATTGCAGTTGTACTATCAGCACAAATGTGCACATTAGAACCGCAGCACGCAGCACTTCCATGTTATTTTCTAGGTCTGTGCGTTCAGTCCCGTCCCCCCGTCCTTTCTGTCCAATGGGAGCAATGATCATCATCCTCGTGGCTTTGTTTACAAGTTATAATTCATTTGCAAAAAAAACAAAAAAAAAAACAATGTGATTGCAAACTGCACAAAACGAACAAAATAAAGTCCACGTTTGGTCCAAACCAAACAAGCGGACCAAAGGACTTTCCTGGTGTGAATACACCCTGAGTAAACTCTTTAGGAAATCAAAGATCAACAGCTTTGTCTTCACTCTGACAGCATAACTGAACACAAGCATTTAAAAGTCATGCAAAAACTAACATTTTCAATCACATTTTAACCACCATGTACAGTGTTAAAAGCCAGGAGGACTGTGACCTTGGGAGGGGGGAAGCAGCCATTGGCCAAAAGGATGGCCCAGCACAGAAGAACGTCATCATCAGGCCAGAACTCTGCAGTTTACACTCATCTACAGGCCAGAACTCTGCAGTTTACACTCATCATCAGGCCAGAACTCTGCAGTTTACACTCATCTGCAGGCCAGCGAAGATGTTCGCATATTTGATATGGATGAACAATTGTTTGAGAAAACACTAGAAGAGATGAAACCTTTTCAATGAAGAAGACTATCCAGAGGACCTGACTCATGTTTTTTAGATTTTTCTGCCTGGATTGTTGAGATGCATCAGGACACAAATAAGATTGCTTTCTATTTCCTCATAAGATTAACTTCTCACCGATTTCCCTCATGCAGACATTGTCGTTTTGAACCTGCTGTGTTGCCTTCAAAAAAAGACTTTTTATCTACCCTTTTATTGTGCGTGTTTCTGGTGACAAAAATCTGATTCTTGGTGTAAAAATGACCACAAAATCATGACAGTGAATTGTTGTAAAAATGACTTGGGAAGGCGATTCATTTTAGGTGTTGGATAGATGAAACCTATTTGGCCAGGTTTAATGTTCTTTTCTTCCATTTTATGTTTAGTGCCTTGAAAAACATATTTATACTCCTTGAGCTTTTCCACATGATGTCATGTTACAACCTCAATCTTTAAAAGTACTTAAATGTGATTTTGTGTGATAAACCAAATCAAGTAATTGTGAAATGAAAGAAAAATCATATGTTGCCATTTTTCAAACACTCTTTTAATCGACTTTTTAAAAACGCTTTCACTTCAGCGTCATACAATATGTGATGACGTATATCCCTACATGATGACATAACTCATTCAAAATCGAATATGAAACAAACGGCTCATCAAGATCTGGATCCCTTCAAAGTGCCATTTGTCCCATCTTTACACAATATAGCATAAAACATATGTCTAACAGTGTGTCCCAACCTTGACTCTGTTTTTACAGTATGCTTTCATAACCCCAGCTCATGTTTCCCTTGGAATGTCCATCTTCAATGAACCAATCATAACAGCTTCCTTGTTGAGTCATCATGTGATGTTATCAATGTCCTGTAACAAGGTGCTTTGGGATATAAGTGACCAAAACATAATCCCTGTTTCTTAGAAGATGCCTGACATTTACATATAGTAGACCCACTGCCAGCTTTGTATTCTGATCTTTACAATTGAATAAATTAGTGATGAACAGGTCCAGAATTTTCATGCAAACAGTTGTGAAGAAAAAATAACTAATTCTAAAAATACTGTGGTGCTTATAGGCGTAGAAATTCACATCACTGAATAGCACATGTCACTTCTTGAGTGTGTGTGGAAGCTATGAGGCCTGTTTCCATGGTTTCCTGTTTGACATCTGGGTGATGTGGAGGCAGTGAGTGTGAATGAGACCTTGGCTGGAGTCTTGCATCACAGTAAGGCACTTGACATTTGAAGGGCAAAAATAATTCAAGCTACATGAGTCAGGATTAGAAAACTTAAGAGGCCGTGAACAAAACCATCCATTATAGTGTCAAAATGGGCATATTGAATAGTGCAATCATACTGTATTTTAATGTTTTGTAATTGTTTGAATTGAATAGAATGATTTTTTAGCCCTCAGCATGGTATTTCCATTCAATTCAGTTTATTTACGTAGCATCATTTCACAATAAAAGCCAGTTCTCAACTTTATTCAAATAAATAACATTTCAAAATCCCAAATTTAATTCAGTTACAATGACTTGCAGTTATAATATACAACAGTTGGAATGTAACATTCATAGTTTTGTTTTTGCTGGACCAAAAGTAATAACACAGCATTTTTTTGAAAGGTTCCAAAAAAACAACAACAAAAAAACAAACAAAAAAAACAAAACAAAAAAAAACAGCCTAGGCAAAGAGATAAGGAAGTATGGTTCACATTGTTCCCACTGTAGAAGAGTTATTGTCAAACTTGGGGGTTCATGACAACTCTTCTTTTTTTCAAACCTAATAATTGCACTACAGACATTATGTTCATGCGCTAACAGAATCCTGAAATACTTCAATTTTTCCACTTGAGGCAGCACCTCACTCCCAAACTGGAGGGGGCAGTTTGGGAGCATGTTCCAGGGTACCTCAGGAACATGACTGAATTCTTTCTCCAAGTTTACAGATTGGTAGGGTCCATGAAACCTCAAGGTCCATAGTGAGGGTAAAGAACTGGTTCAGTGTTTTATGAAAATTGCATTGTTCTTCCTGAATTCAAGGCTACACCATTGACTGGATTTAAGTCTTCTGCACCTCTGAATGCCTTACAAACAAGTCACGCAAGCTTTTGCCTCAGCTAACATGGCCCTCTAGGACTAAGCTCTGTTGGAGGTGGTAGTCGAGATCTTGTCGATGGGTCTCTCTGCCAGAAGTTCCCAGCAAACCTTCACTACACATTTTGTTCTACCAAGTCTTTTCACCATGTCCCCCATCCTCTGATCCAGTTTACCATCAGTTTCTGTCCCAGGTGAATTCTTCAGCACCTCTCCAGCCAAAACAAACAAACAAAAAATAACGATTCGTAAATGTAAAATTTATGATTCAAAGCAAGAAAAAAATTAAAGGGTAAAAAATTATTGCTATTTTGTTACGTACTGCAGTGTTTGATCTCCCAATAATGGACAAAGACTAACTATTTGTATCACTGTATTATCTGTTTATATTGGCTGTATAAAATGTTTTACACCTCTTTTGTAAATGTCATATTTTAGTAAGTATAAAAAACCTCTTTTGATAAGTGTGTGTTTTTATTTGTGCATATGAAATAATTTATTTAGCTTTCCGTGCAAAATCGTTTCAGTGAACAATTGTTTTTCTTCTGTTTTTGATCTGGCAACAGTGGTTTATCTATTTCTTGGTTTTGTGAAAAAGTTTATTTTGTTTAGTTACTTTGATAATAACTGATGGAAACTGCTTGAGATCATCTACAACTGCAACATCATTCTTTAGTTTTGGTAGAAAAGCCTCAGCAATAAAAAAACACTGTAAAAATAAAACATTTGGACATAAAATCTTTGTTCAATGTTGGCACTTATTAATGTTGTGTAAGCAGATACTAATCTGTACATGAAATTAAAGTTTTTTTTGATAGGAATTGGAAGTATTAACATATGTTTTTTCTAAACAGGAGGTGTTTTTACTACAGTAAATAAACAGTTGAAAAATTTAGGCAAATCAGCACCATCCACAGTGATAAGATCGGTAAAGTTATTCATTATGAAAATTTGACTTGGATAGTATTTTTTTAAACATGCAGCAGAAATTGTGTTCCATAATGTGAAGAATGTTTCTCAATCAGCTGTTTTAAAAATGAGTTTACTGATTTGTAATTGTAATGCAAAGCGTTGTTATTCCATTTTGATCAACAAATATTTTAATTTAAATAGTGTTCCAGCATGTTAAATAACAATAAATTATCAAACCAAAACAGACCCTAATGCTCTATCAGCCTCCATAGTGTCCTGACAGTAAACTCAGCACAGAAAAAAGTGCTGAGCTGTCAGCTTTCCATCAATCAATAAATAAACATAAAAACAATCTTTAGTTTTTGTCATGGTCAATGTGTTTTGGTTTAATTATTTCTGTGGTTATTTCTGGTGTTTGTATCATCTTTGCATACATATTACTTTAGATCCTTTTCTCATTCTTAGTTCAACCTCATCCTGCTTCTCAGCATTTTTCCAGTCAGTCACTCTCACCTGTTAGTAATCAACCTCACTCCCAGGTGTTGCCCATTCCCTCTCTCCTTCTGTTTGTATTTAACTGGTCTCTTGCCGGGCGGCACGGTGGCTCAGTTGGTAGAGCTGATGCCTCTCAGCAAGAAGGTCACTGGTTCAAATCCCAGTCGGGGGACCTTTCTGGGTAGAGTTTGCATGTTCTCTCCGTGCATGTGTGGGTTCTTTCCGGGTACTCCGGCTTCCTCCCACAGACCAAAAACATGACTGTTAGGTTAATTGATGACTAAATTGTCCCTAGGTGTGAGTGAGAGAGTGAATGGTTGTTTGTCTCGTTTGTCTCTATGTGTGGCCCTGTGATGGACTTGCGACCTGTCCAGGATGTACCCCACCCCTCGCACTGTGACTGCTGGATATGGGCACCAGTGACCCACACAACCCTGAAAAGGAAGAAGCGTGTACAGAAAATGGATGGATGGATGGATGGTCTCTTGCCACCACTTCCTCACTGGTTCATTGTTTGGGTTTTACCTGCAGTCACGGGCCTTTTTATCCTTGCATTGATCACCAGCTTTGTTTAAGTTTTTGCTGACATGTTAGCGTTTAGCTTTTATTTAATAAATTAGTTTTATTTTGAGCTACCACTGTTTGTCTGCAGTCTGAGTTTAAATTCTGCTCTTATCATGGCAGTTTTGCTGGAAGACTTTTGGAAAAGTTAGTTTACTTGATGGAAGTGAACAAATGGGGCTTCACTTTTGTTTTACCGCATCAGATTACATAATTAACAATACCTCAAATTTTATACTGTTTATTACAGCTCAACTGGTTGCTATTACATCCTTTCTCTAAATATATGGTATAGCTCTTAACGGTTTTGGAATCTAAACCATAGTTTTTGGTGACCTTTGAGTGACAAAGCTAACGGCTCCATAGAACATACTTGTGCTGAGGCTAACACCAGAAGAGCACATCCTAATCACTGTAATACAGAAGTTTTATGGTTTAAGCAAATTATAATGTAATATAATAAATAAATATATTAAAAACAGTTATACAAGCGCTGCAGCGTTACTGAATTCTAGCCTGTCTTTGGCTTCCTTTTCTCCCTTCCCTCACTCCTGTTACAGGCAGGGAGGTTGACAGCTCCGTCCCCAGTGTGCCCAGTTGATGGTGCCATTGTGCCATTCTATAGGTGGCGTTATACACAGCTGTACTTAGATATAATCACGTAGCTGCGCCCTGGAGCTTCTAAACATGCGTGAATATCGCTGCCATCTTGTGTCAGGGTTCTGCTCATCTCCACAGATCCCAACAGACACTAAAAAAAAGAAAACACATGCCAGACTTCAGAGCTGCTTACAGGTGATCTAATCATTACAATGAAACTAAAGGACTGAGATTAACATTACAAAGGTGAGAGATTTGATATTTTTGTTCTAAAATGTCTGATAAATGGCCTTAATACTAAAACATGAAACCCTTAAGCTAAAGTTTACTAATGTCTGTTAGAAATAAATAAATAAATAAATAAATAAATAA
>NW_013952706.1:225595-231795 GCF_001266775.1 Austrofundulus limnaeus
ATATAAAATATTTTTCCCATCCACAATATTTTGAATATGTGTCATGGCATTATCAGTAACTTATTTAATCTTAATTTGTGTCCGTAAATTTCCACAACAAAATCACACTGACTTCTTTTGTCCTCAGGCTCTTAGGCAACAAACTGAGAATATGGACATGGTGTGGACACCAGCATTAAGAAAAGAGGTGTTTGAGCCAAAGGCACACGTTGTTTTTTGCAGCTGTTTAAGTCTAAAGGTTCATACAGAGCTGGACAGATGTTTAAAATATAAAGCAGTTCCATTTGAACTCAAGTTCCATGACCATCTTTTATAAAGTTAGTTTCATGACAATTGCTTATTTTCATTTAATTTATTTTCAGTACCAGCAGTGGTTGGTAGTCATGTTGGGTGGGCAATTTAAAATCCCATTTAGGCTTTGACGTAATCAATATGACTCCCGTGGGCCATTATTTATTAGATCTAAATTTAAAAACTGGAAGTAGGCTATCTCATCTAAAATTTGTTAAACAACTTCATGTGTCTTTTTAAACTACAGTGGCTATGTTCACATGGACATAAGTAATCAGAATAAACAGCTAAATGGAATAAAACACTTTATTGGAATATTCTGATCTGATTCAGCTCGACTGGAATGAATTTGTTATCCGAATGAGAGAGGAGGTTTATGCCAGTTTGATCATCTGAACGATGTGCATGTAAACACTTATTCTGATCATGTTATTCTGGTTGCAAAAAAACCCAGACCTGACCATCTCAGTTCAGAAAGTTGCCATTATTTGGTTGGTAAAGTGTCCCTCAAAGGGCAATATTTTGCTCTGCCAATGAGTAAGGACTTCATGCCACCTCCTTCTTTCAGCCTCTGTTAGTGACATTTCCACTTTGTCTATTGTTTGGCCCTTTTATCCAAATGAACACTGCTTAGTTTGAATGTTTTACGGGAAAATAGCTTACAACAGACGCCATTTAAACAACTTTTCTCAGAATGCATCAGCCAACTCTTGAACTCTCCATTCATTAATTGTCTGTACCAGTGGTGCTGATGGCAACTTATCCCATTCTCTCTTTTTAGGAAATTAAAGTCTGATTTCACCTAATCAGGCTCTCTGCTGAGAAACTCGGTCCTTACTGTGTCAGACAGCGATGGTCAGTCAGCAGGATCAACAGGAGCTGCCTAGGTGTGTTGCAGCTGTGGACTGAAGCAGTTGTAGGGGGGTCCAAAGGTATACTCCCCAGGAAAATCTTGTAAAAGATTTACTCAAAACTATGAATTTTCCAGGTAGTGCATTTGTCTAAATTCTTGGGATTGATAAAACAACATAAAATCAAGGCAAGGCAGCTCTCTGTTCAAACACAATCAGCCAGGCCCAATAAAAAATAGAGCTTGTTTGAATTCATCAGTTAGGAAAACAAAAATTTTCAGGCAACAGTTTTAAATGTTCTTTATCATTGATATTCTACCTACTCTGCACCTTATTGTTTAGGTTCTATATATCATAATTGTTTATGATTTGTGCCAAACCTGTTAATCAAAAGTGTTTTACATTTCAAAATAAAAATTCATATTCACTTTGCTTTGTGTGTTTTTTGTTGACGATGTAAAAATGTGACAGAATTTATTATTGGTGGCTTTGAATTTGTATCTTGTGCAAGTCATTTTCAATCATTCTCACCTACTTTATTTATCTATTCTTCTACTCATCTATTCCTCGCCTTTGATCTGACTTTATCTGTAACCATTGATAGAAACTCAGCCTTTAATGGATTGCATTTCTGTTATGACTGTTCACTCTGGTGTAATTACTTCTTCCTGTTATCACAGCAGCCCAAACTAACTTCTATTTAGAGCCTCATTGATCTTCGTTGGAGACATTATGCAGTGTATTGTGATATTGTCTAAAGTCTATTCGGATAAAGTCACAGTAGGAGTGCTTCAACAATGCCAGTTCATCCAATCAGGCTAAGTGAACAACACAATATGCGACTTTCTGGGACTGTGAATGACTGTAAAGTCCTTTGTTCAGCACTGTATTTATTTCTAATGCTTAAAAAAGCTTGCATCTCAAGATGTACTAAGATGTATTGTGCCATTAGATTATTTTTTTTTATATTTTGGTTCAGTCAATAATTTTATACAAGCTACACAAGTTCTTTTTTGCAAGAATTCTTTTAAACCCTGGTAAACTCCTGTGATGGACTTGTGACCTGTCCAGGTTGTAACCCGCCCCTCTGACTGCTGGATATGGGCACCAGTGGCCCCTGTGACCCTGATAGGAAGAAGCAGGTTAAGATAGTGGATGGATGGATGAATGGTGTCAAACTTATTTTCACCAAGGGCTACATAGGATTTTCCTCAAAGCGCCAGTTGTAGTTAACGTTTACGTAGACTAAAAACACAAAACACAATGTTCCTCCCCTCATTGTTAGGGCTTAGTACTGCTGACAAAAATAATTACTGAGCTCTACACGGTATTTTATGCATAGAAACAGTGTTTTAACTCTTCCTCTTATACATAAACACCGAAAAATACTATGTGTACAACTAACTAAATGTGAAACAAATAATACAGAAATACTATTCAAAGTAAAGGAAAGAGTCTGACTCGCTGTTGAGTTGTGGTAATTAGCTGCCACATGGAGTTCTGAACTCTCCCACTTCCCGACAGAATTCCCACTGGACGGGCATTCCAGTTTAATTGTATGTCTCACATGCTTCTCACTTCTCAGTACGACTGGGCTGCAGCAAAACTAAAAAGTGCATTGAAATAAAGATTTTACTCAGCAAATTTTGCCAGTTGCCAGATGCTTTTGAAGCCTGTTCATCTCCACCTAGTGGTGAAATCTGTCACATTGCGGGTAAATAATCAACATGTATTATGGGAGATATAGTTTATGGTCGAATCTGTTTTTAAAGCAGTTAAGCTTGTTTTAAGACATCAATTCATCTTCATCTTTGATATACATGTATATATATATATATACAGCATTAGACACTTCATTGAAGAATGTATGGAAATACAGTTATAGACAAGCAGGCATGAGTTACAGAGCATTGTTTACAAATGAAGTTAAGATGGGTATGCTAATCTAAAAAGATGTGTTTTCAAAGCAGACTTGAACACAGGAAGAGAGGTGGTGTTTCTTACGTCAGATGGTAGAGAGTTCCAGAGGAGAGGTGCAGAACAGGTGAAGGCCCTGCTCCCCATGGTGGAGAGACAGGCAGTGGGTACTTGGAGCTTTAGGGAAGAAGAGAATCCGAGAGAGCAGGAGGGGAGGGAGATGTGTATGAAGTCGGACATGTAAGGAGGGGCAAGATGGTGGATAGATTTGAATGTGAGAAGAAGAATTTTGAAAGCGATGCGTGATTTTACTGGTAGCCAGTGCAGCTGCTGCAGGACTGAGGTGATGTGGTTATGGGAGGAGGTTTGGGTGATGACACATGCAGCTGAGTTCTGTACCATCTGAAGATTATGGAGGGATTTGTTGGGGAGGCCAAAAAAGAGAGAGTTGCAGTAGTCAATTCTTGAAGTCATAAGACTGTGGACAAGGATGGCTGTGGTGCGGGGTGTGAGAGATGGACGGAGACGGTTTATATTTCTGAGGTGGAAGTAGGCACACCAAGTAACATTACTGATGTGTGCAGTGAAGGAGAGAGTGGTGTCAAGGATGACACCAAGACTCTTGACCTGAGGGGAGGGGGTTAGCAGAGTGTTGTTGAGAGGGATGAGGAGATGATTAGATTTTGAGATGTTATTTTTAGTGCCAACAAGGATGATTTCTGTTTTATCGCTGTTCAGCTGAAGGAAATTGTCAGAAAACCAGTGATTGAGTTCAATGAGACAGTCAGAGAGGATGGAGGGAGGTTGAGTAGAGTTTGGCTTGGTTGACAGGTAGAGCTGAGTGTCATTGGCATAACAATGGAAAAGTACACCAAACTTGCGGAAAATGTAACCAAGAGGAAGGAGGTAAGTAATGAAGGGAAGGGGTCCAAGGACAGAGCCTTGGGGCACGCCGGTGGAGACGGGGGATGACTGAAAACGAAGGATTTGATCTGGATGAACTGAGTGCGGTCAGAAAGATAAGATTTGAGCCAGTTAAACGCAGTACCTGACATGCCAATGGATGTGAGTCTGTTGAGGAGGATAGAATGAGAGATTGTGTTGAAAGCAGCACTTAGGTCAAAGAGGATGAGGATGGACAGGAGACCAGAGTCRGCAGCAAGGAGAAGATCATTGGTGATTTTCATGAGGGCGGATTCAGTGCTGTGGTGGGGGCGAAAACCATATTGAAACTCCTCATATAGGTCAGGGAGGAGTGGATAATGCTGATGATGATAGGGAGCAGAGACGGGAGGCAGGATTTAACAAGAACAGTGGGAAAAGGATCAAGCTGGCAGGATGAGGGCTTTGACTTGCTAATGATGTCAGAGATGTCAGTGGGGGAGGGGAGGGAGAAGACAGAGAGGTGGAGGGAGGGAGAGGGGAGTTCAACATGTGAGCTGCAAGCGGTGATTGAGCCAAGATGTTTGTGAATGGACAGAATTTTTTTGTTTAAAGTAGGACATAAGAGAGTTACAAAAATCAGTGGACACCATGTGAGAGGGTAAAGAGTTATGAGATGAGACGGTACGGTTGAGGAGAGAGAAAAGAGTCTAAGAATTACCAATAATGTAACTGATGACATTAGAGAAGTAGCTGGGTTTGGCTTGAGAAATACTGTCCTTATACAGTTTTATGTGGTTTTTATTGAGTTCGTTGTGAAATGTGAGACCGGTTTTCTTATAGAGGCGCTCCAACCTCCGACCTTTGGATTTCAATGAAAGAAGTTCTGGAGTGAACCAGGGTGCAGAGTTTGCGAAGGAGACAGACCGGGTTTTTAATGGGGCGACAGAGTTAAGGATGTTTGCGAGGCTGTTATTATAGAAATAGACAAGATTGTTCAGGTTAGAGGAGCTGAAGGAGGAGAAGGTATTGTCAACAAGGGAAAGAAGAACATCATGATTTATATTCTTAATATTACGAAAAGAGAGAGTGCGTTGAGGTTTGGTTGAAGAAAATTTAAGATTGACACTGAAAGAAAGCAACAGATGATCAGTAAATGGAAGTTCAGCAGAAGTACAGTTAAGAGGAGTGAGTCCTGAGCAGCAAAGTAGGTCCAAGGTGTAACCCTTTAAGTAGGTGGGAAAGTTGATGAATTGCTGGAAGCCACAGCTGTGAAGGCAGGATGAAAAGTCTCTGGTGAGGGGGTTGTTGTCTTCATCCATACTGTATGTATGTTGAAGTCCCCAGCAGGATAATAATACATAGAATTTTATTATTTTTTATTTTATTTTATTTAAGAAAGTCATTTGATTTGGGTGGGCCCAGGTACAAAGTGGGTGGGCTTATGCCCATCTAGGCCCACCCATAGCCACGCCCCTGGTTTAGATGTTAATAAACCATTTGTTTGCCGCACTTTTTCTTAAGTTTTTGGCAGGGCAGGTTTAAAGTGTATTTTACCTCCCTGTGAAAAGATAACACCGCCCCAAGGCGAGATTTGAAAAATGCATCAAAGTGGGTAGGGGAGGGGGTGTGCGTGGGTAAGGGGGTGGGGGTTAGAGTGCGGAAGTGTGGCCAGGACGAGAGAATGTGACAGGCAGCTAGCATTAGCATAATTGACGCTACATGGAGAGTGACCACAGTATCGGACAGAGGAGGTAGAGTGCTCCGACAGACTGACGGAAAAAAATAAAAGCATACAGCTGCAGCTGCTCACAAGATCACTAGYTTAAATCAGGAATAAAAGTGTTGGRTCTTGTTTGACTGAAGTTCGGTCCGGTTCATACATATCAACTTCTTTGGACGTTTACCTGTATAAAGAGCCCTAAACAGCTGCGGACATGAAAGCTGAAGGAAAGGAGAGAGGAAAAGTAACTTATTTCTAGCAGCAGAACAGGTTGGAAGATGGCTGTTTGATGTTATTTATTGTTTTTTAAATCATCCTACAGACTCTGACATGTTAGATAAATTTGAAAATGAGGTTTTTAAAATATTCGTAAGACTTGAAAAAATCGGTGAGATTGCTCTATATATCCGTATACCTGCAAAATGACGTAAAATCCTTTTAACTTACAGACAATCTGTTCAAGTTGACATGTATGGGTTCGGGCTGCAGCTGCCCCGCTGTGTTTCTGCCTTTTTTCCCTTCCCACTGTGCAGGAC
>NW_013952706.1:233087-234243 GCF_001266775.1 Austrofundulus limnaeus
ATATAATGCAAAGTTTACTGAAGTAAAATATTTAAACTTAAAAATCTATAATCAATTACTGTGGTTTCACAGTTAAAGTTCAAGCAGTGATTTACATCAAAGCACAATAAAACATTGTAATAACATTCTTTTTGTGTTTTTTTTATACATTGATGAAATTATGAATAAAAGAAGATTATTCTGTTTCTTATCTGATTATTAAGAAGAAAATGTCTCTTTACTGTTTAAGAAAACCTGTTATGACTTCAACTTGAACCCCTAGGTGACCACAGTCTGTAGCTGAAAACTTTCTTGTGTTATTAGTCCAGTGAAAGCATTTTTTCCCTTTTATTTGTAGATGTATTGTGCAGGTGTTTGTGCTGCTTGCACACCATACCATTAGCCAGGCTCCATCAGAGCTGACTGCTGTAATTTTTTTCTGCACCTCTATCTGTGTGCACTCTCCAACACTCAGGCTGAAAATTGCATTTGGAACATGGTGATGTGATGTGAGTGCTGATGCCTTGAAGCAGGACTGCTGGTGTTCATTTGAGATGGCAGACACCATTCTAAACTCTGATCTCCTTAGTGATCCTCCTTCTCTTTATTCTTTGTCTTTTTTTTGTAACTTTTTGACATAGAACTACATACTTTGTGCTTTTTTAACTATTTAATTAATTCAGATGACTTCCACTAAGACTTGATAGTAAATAACATTTGCACTTTTCAAAATATGTAACTTTATTTACAAATAACTAACTATACTGAACTGTAAGAGAACTGCCAATGTTTCATTTAGAGTTGACGGTGTTGAGATTTGTAGAGTTAGTCAGATAAAGTTTCTCGGTGTCATCACAGATAAAAAGATAACATGGAAATCTCACAAATTATTGAAGAACAAAAATAGCCAAATCTATTGCAGTACTGCATAAAGTAAAGTAGTTATTTAATGGTAAAACTCTGTTTATGTAGTATAATGCAATAACTGCTCCACACTTGACAAATCGTATTGAAGTCTGTGGGAATGCATGTAAAACAATTACAAATCCCACTTTTATTTTACAGAAAAGAGCTGTAAGAATTATCACCAGAAAACATTACAGTCACCCATCAAATACATTATTTCATCAATTGAAATTATTACAATTTTACAAGTTGTTTGAATATATTATAATTG
>NW_013952706.1:234503-252788 GCF_001266775.1 Austrofundulus limnaeus
GCACAGTCTTAGAGACACAACAATTGGACAAGATATTCTATGTTTGTCTGGGTAGCTTGAAGGAACCCTCCCCTGACCGTAACCTCTGAACTCAACTGTTTTATTGACAGTTCCTTTCACAGGAGCCTCTTTGTGCCTCTGTGATTAACACGGAAGATCAAGAACCACTATTAACATTGTAAGATATTCTGGGGACTCCCACATGCCATTTACCAGCCAGATGTGGTCTAGTCAGATATTACCTTAGAAAATAGGGAAGGATTGATATTTAGCAGCCACAGAAAGGGTGTAAAAGAGGGAAAAATGGCAAAGTGGCACAGGCAGGACAAACCGGTATAACTATAAAGAAAACAAGGAAAAATGAACTAAATCTATAATCACTATAACAAAACGTCAAGTAGAAACACAAAAACTCTAAGAACATGACAAACGTGTTAAGAGGAGAGTGAATATTAGCTGCTCGTATATATTTGTTTGTTTTTGTTACTTTGTCTGAAGTTACAGCATGAACAGCAAATCCCTGCAATGAAGCGCACTGATTGCACTGCAGTCATATATTTTTTAAGGATTAAAACATTTATGGGACTCCAACAAGCCAAAGACGTGTTTAAGTAGTAGACTGCTTGAATCTTGTTGCAGAGGCTTTTATATTTGACTTTAAGCATTGAACCGGTCCACAATGACCTGTGTGGACGTCCCACGGAGCTGCTGATGCAGTGACAGCTGGGTTTTTCATGTGGCCTGTTGTTTACCGAAGCAGTGTTAATATTGTATGGGCCCATGTGGACAACTTAAAGTGCTCTCCAGCTGTCATCTACAGCAACATCACTCAGGCCTCAAAGTTACTGTAGTGATCTCACTCTACTCCCTGTAAACTGATGTGAGAACTTCATGATTTTTTTTGTAAATGCTACATTTTCGTTTCTTTTTTGTGACCTAGATACTGGGGACTTCCACACCTTACAAAGGTAGTGTCATGCTGCTTAACTATTTTCATCCCAGGATTCAGGGAAAGAGAAATCAGTTACATCGTCATCTACTCGAGAAGGGAAGATGCTTAGAGCAACCCAGGTAAGTAGTTTGTGATAAAGCATTTCCTGAAAAACTGTATATGATTTTTCTTATGGCTTGTGTTTTATTTCGCAGGTTCTGAGGGAGGGGAGTCAAGATCCCATAATGGGCATCTGAGGGCGTTCCACAGTTTTAGGTAAGTTCTTACAGAGTCTGAGTAGTGAGAGCAGGCAGGCAGAGACAGACTGAGTTGATATCTCTCTGAGGAGTTTGAAGGTGAGCCGTTTACTATTTTTACCATTTAATGTCAATTACAAATGTGTTTCAGTTTTGGATGTTAAACTGTGGAAAATTTTAAGTGAAGAAATTAGGTTTAGGAGCTCTTTTTAAGCTTTAAAAATAAGTTAAAATGCAAGTTGATGGGTTATAGTTTACAGTAATGAAAGATTTGATGATGGGATAACAAAAAAATTATGGAAACTTCATGCTTGTAATGAAAATAATGGCATCAAATTACCAAATTTCCCTCTGGGATCAATAAAGTATTTTGAATGAATTGAATTGAATCAATGAAAAATAGTAATTCTTACTTATATTTTATGAATATGAATACATGTATAGAGGGACAAAATTATTTAAAACTGTATTGTATGTAATAATAATAACACAATGTCAAAATAATTAATTTTCTGTTGTAACATTCCATGTTCCATATCCACAGTCAACCAGCCTTGCCACTCCCTCATTACAATCACTTCTCATCCATTTCACCTGCTTCCACCAGTATTCAAGTTCCACTACCACAGTCCCACACTGCCAGATTATTGAACGGTTTTAGCAAGTAAATGTCCAGCGTTTTTACATTGTCCAAGCCTGATCTCATGTTCATGACCCCAAGCCTGACTCGTCTCTCCAACCTTGCCTGCTCCCCGTCTACTTCTGTTCCTGCTTCTGACCACCGGCTCTCGACCACGTTATCGTTTCCTGGACCTCGCCTTGTGGATCTTGTTTTGGTATTGTCATTGGCTCTTGGATTACACGATTTGGACCCACGCCTCCCTTACAGATATCCAACTCAAGCCTGACCCACGGACCACAAAAATTGGACTCCTTACCTCTATCAGCCAAGCTTCCGCCTTCAGCTCCGAAAGAGAGTACCAACCAGTGGTTCCAAGTCCGATCCAGTCTATGGTTCAACAATAAAATATTTAAACCTTTACAGTTTCCTTGTGTTCAGAACCCATCACATGAACCTTATTTGTTCTGTCTTTTTCCCTCCTTTGTTCATGTGTAGTGGTTGTTTTTGGACAAATTGGGGTTCACAGGAATCCGTGGGGAATTGAAAGTAGAGGCAAAACATTTGTTTATTTGCTTTGAACTGTTCTTTTTTATATGACCAAAAAAAATCAGTCATTCATTAAAAAAGAAAATCTCTGCCCAAAATAAAAGTCAAAGAAGTCACATTTTTCTACTTTAACTTCTTGCTCAACAATATTTGCAAAAAATAATAAATAAATAATAACAGGTACTGACACTCCTTGGCCACCCCAATTATGCTAATCACATAATTCCCAAAGAAAATCATTAATTTCACACATTTGGGCCAAAGCAGCCTACATTCTCTCTCAACACAAAACAATCAATCCTGATAATCCAGACAAGATAGAAATATATCTCTGACATTATTTTCTGAACCATCTTTTTTTCTGCCACACAGATGCAATGTCTTCCTGAAGCTTTTTTTTTTGGGGGGGGGGGCTACTACAACAGCAGGTGGTCTATATCCACTTGGCCTGACAGATCAAATCTCTTAGCCCACAGTCCACTTCACTTTCTTCTGCTCTTACGAAGCTGCACCCCATCATTTCAACTGTCCTTTGGGGACACAAATGGTCCATGAAGTCAATCATCCATCACATAACTGCAGTAATAAAAATCATCAATAAATCTTGTTCTCCTGAGTCATGTTTGTTCATTGACTCACCCAATTCTCAGCATATCACTTCCTCCTTTTGAATTCTAACACATTATGGAGGATTATAAGAGTTTTGGTGAAACCCTGTCTTTATTCTCTTTGTGGTCATTCAGCACCAGTCACCCCATTTCCTCTAATTATTTTCCATTAATTCCATTTGTGCAGACCCTGGCTAAAGCTATGAAACCACCATTCTTGGAACATTTTATTTCAATCGTTTAATTTTGTATCACAAATAAATCTATGTATAATAGATTTTTTTTAAATTTATTCATATTTATCACACTCTAGGGTTGTAATCAATCCCAATTAACCACCATGTATAACTTTGTAAAGTTTGAAATGTAAATATGCAGGCTTTCAAAAAATATTGAAGAAAATGTTTTATTGTCTCAAACCAAATATGTCTGAAGATTTTTATGTTTCCAGGTTTTCATATTCAGAAATGTTTAAAAGAAGTAATTTTGTTTTAAACATTAATTTAGAAAATATTAACTCAACTCAAATGTGTCATTGTCATTAATGTGATCAAAACACGTGAAGAGTAGAATAAGCAGACCTTGTGAGTAACTTGTCTGTCTAAAATCAAGGAACATATACGTATATTAATATGCAGCCACAGGAAACAAAGCTTTTCTGCATTTCAGTGAACATAAAGTTCAGTTGTGTAACATATCGACAGTCACATTTAAGCCACTCTTCCTTCAACCAGCCAAAGGCAGACAAGCTTGTTAGTATTTTCTAATGACAGAGCTGATCTCTTTTTTTGTACAATATGGCCTGCTAGAGAAAAAAAAAGTATCTCACAAGGAATTGTTGAAGCAGGTGTAACTAAGTACTTTTGTGCAAAATGGGCCAGTTTACTATAGACCCCTGAGTGTGTTGACCACCACTGTAGTGGGCATTTGTCTGTGCTCGCAGAGGGCTCTGGGTTGCCATTTACTTGCTTGTTATTACTGTAGATTTTTTCAGTATGTCTGGACGGCCTGAAGTGGTCTTCATAAAATGTCTCAAGCTGCTGGACACGATGTAAGAAGGGTTAGGGTTCATTCATAAGATACTTTGCTAACAGACAAGCAAGAGTCCAACAAAAGTATTGTCACCTGCTCCAATGACAATAAAAAACAATTAAATACACAATTAAAGATGCTATGAAAAAAACCCTAATCTTTCATTTCATTAACACTGAATAAAATGAGCCTGTTCCCCCAGACTTATTTCTCTTCACCACGTAGTTAAACATGATTTATTTTTGGGTTTCACAGTTTCCATCACACTTAAATGATTTTGATGTCTGAGAACTTTTAATAATTTTTGGCATTGATCAGTGAGGCAGCTCTTAATCACAGCTTAATGTTTTGAAGGACAAACAATTAATTTGCGGGGCTGATTGATGTCAGAATAACTAATTTTGCATCACAGGGGAAAAAAAAGGAAACATTTCAGACATGTTCAGCAGCAACCTACATTTTCCACTGAATTATAATCCAATTAGTAGAGCAGCACATGCAGTAGTTCTAAATCTCTGTCTCACTTTGCAATATGTTAGTAAAAATGTGTTTGCATCTTCTTCCTGTAATACCATGGATCCATTTTGTTTTCCCAAATGGAATATATATAACAAAATCTGTCAATCAACCAACAGCGGTGACTTCAACATAATGCTGTCAAACAGAAAATAATAATGAAGAGGTTTTCTGGGCAAAACATGATTTAATTATCGAAAGAAACTGACCTGGTTTTCAAATTTCTACAAATAGGATATACATATGCATACAGAAACAGAAAAAAATGTGTGCAATTAAAGCCCTAGTTTTTCTTAAAGCATATAACCCACCACGTTTCATGCCAAGAGTTTAAGAATAAATTAACCTTGTGAAAATAAATCAGTTGACAATTTAGAAAAAAAGATAAATAACTGTTCTGTTCAAACCGTATGTCATTATAAATGATCTCGGCAATCTGTTTGAGCTTTAAGTATGTATTAATAACTCTCAGCCATGACCACACCAAGTTTTAGCTAATTTACTTGGTTCTGCAATGTTTAAATTTACTAAATTGTGTGAGAAATAAAGTAATTCATCCTGTCGTTACCTGACATTTAACAGTGCTTTGAAAAAGCCTTTACACTCATAGAACTTGTTCACATTTTGTCATATTACAAGCCCAGTTTCAAAGTATTACATTGCGATATTATGTGATAAACCCTCACATAGTGCAGAATAATGAAGTTATTTCTTACTGAACATGTGCAGCCAAATTCTGTAAGTGGCAGCTGCTTGGACCAAGCACCATCGTGGAAGGTGCTCCCACAGTAAAGGTGTGTGCATCTTTTTGTGTATAGTACAGCTCACACACATCAAGATAAATATTTTTGATTGATTTATCCTTTTTTGTTGTAATTAGTTGGTCAACTTTTTGGTGGTTTTGAAAGTTGGTTTGGATCTGTAGAATTTGGCAGATACAAGTCAATGCATGTAAATGACATCTCTTGCAAAACTATAGTATTTTTTAATATGCTTTGAGCTAAATCAATGCACCCAGACAGAAAAAAAAACATATATTCTTCTCTATTTTAACACTCTTTGTGTCACTGTAGATTCCCCCCTAGATTCCCAGACAAATGTATCCATCCCATCATGCTGTTATTGATCTCATGCAATTTCAGTCTTGATATTCGTAATATGGATTGATATGAACACCCCATGGTATCATACAGAATCGATTCATGCCAATTCATTATTTGTTTTGAGGTCCTCTATATTTTTTTTTACAGTTTTTGAAAATGCAAGCCTGGTCATTGCGTGTCTCCAGCAGTTGAGTAGGATGGTTGATTCTACACCTTTCCAAGGTGCAAAGTTTTTTTTTCACCTCATCAGATTTGCTTTTTATATATTTCAGTGACTAGAGCTGTGCCATATCTCAACAAGTAATTCTTGAAGAGAAGTTATCCCTCTTATAACAAACACTTTATTCCTGTAGTGAAGAAAATTCAATAAAGTCCAGGAAGCAGTGATAATATGGTTGTTTCTGGCCACCTCAATGTTCCCCTTCCACTGTCAGAGCAACATATTATGGTAGTAAGTCCAGAGAATTCAGAAGCCAACTTTCTAGGAATGTGCAGTAATTCTTTCCCTCTGCACCTTCAGACAGAGGGAAATATTTATTCTGATTTGACCAAATGGGACTTTATTTCAAATTCAGCAGTGCTTGTTTTTATTTTTGACATCTTAATTGAGAGTCTCACCCCCCGCATTACTTAACTGATATAATTGCAAACTATTTATTGGTTATTTATCCTCATGACAGACATGTAAAAACAAAATCCCATGGTTATCAAAGTCCAGAAGCAGTTTACTGAGTTCATGTGTTTCACAGCCTCAGGAAACAAGCTGTTCCTCAATCTGGTTGTCCATACTTTCAGGCTACAAAACCTTCTGCCCGTAGGGAAGGGGTGAATCATTCATGAACTAATTGGGTGCGGTTCATCAGAGTGTTCTTTGCTCTGACTTTACACCTGCTGGCGTAAATGTCCTCTAGAGAAGGAATGCTGTTGTTGCTAAGTTTTCAAGTGGATCTACTCAATCTTTGCAGCTCATTTTTGTCATCATCAGACCAGTTTACATGCCAGACTCATGGAAAATGTCCACTACACTTTGGTAAAAGGAAGTTAGGACAGTCTCAGCTACACACAGGTAACAGAAGGTCAAGACACTTCCCACCACATATTGGTAACAGGAAGTCAGGATGATTTTCATCACGCACTGGTAATAAGAGATCACACTAAGGACTTATCATTGTAGGAGGCCAGTGTTGAAAACAATGATGAGGACAAGACACAATGGATTTTCACTGCCTTTCAAAAAGTCTAAAACCCGACTGCACATGGGCAGTTTCAGTCCCAGCACCATCAGTTTATCGAATAAGATCTGTTGAATTATAGTGTCAAACGCAAAATTAAAATTCAAAAAGAGCTACTCTAAAGGGCATCAGTCCTAGTGGGACTGTGAATTTAGCATAGCATCCTCCTGACATCCAGAGTAGACACACTAAAGGGCAGCTTCCCTAGTGCAATTAGTACCTTGGTGCAGTGAGAGGGGTTTATGGGCTCCAAGCAGGTAATTAAGAACATCAAACAGTGTAATTAGGCAGTCGGCATCCTTTCTTTTATACTCTGAGATGCTCTTTACGCCTTTACACATGCTTTGAAGGTCACTGGTAATAAAGTGACTTTGTATGGTTTGAGCATAAGTTGTTTTTTGTCCTCTTGATTGCTCCATCCAGTTGCCTCCTTGCTTGCTCCTAAGTGCTACTCAAACTCCAGACTTAAAGGCTGAGTCTCTTTAAAAATGATTACACATTTATGTTGATAGGGTTTCTGGTTAGGACATGTTTATTTTTCCTTGTGGTGATGGCATTCTATGTACATTTTCCAATGTACAGTATTTAGAAAAGATCGGTAATCTTCCAAATCAATGCTGCTTGTATGAGTAGCTGTTTCTCCAAGATCCTCCCACTTGCTGTGCTCAAGAGTCCAGAAACATACAACTGGCTGCACTAGGCCACACAATGATTATTTTTTTGTCAGAATCTTATTGTTTTTTAGCACAGGACAATGTGTAAGATTGCATGGAGTTACGATCAGAAAAAGAATAGTTGGTAGAAAGACATTGCCTTGTATGCCTCTTTCTCTTTGGTGTAAACACAATTGAGAGTTTAGCTTTCTCTGGTTGTCATATGTACTGGCCATACCCTTCAGGCTCAGAAGTGACTTGACTTCATCACAATTTATGACATCAAACAGACCGCATTCCTGCAGAAACTCCTTATTTTTCACAAGCAGCAACGAAGGCAATATGTTTCTATCAGAATCAACAGGTTTGAGGAGACATCTGTTGATTGTTATCAGTAAAGTAGGGCTTGGGTACCAAAAGGTGACATCACCTCAGTCTACAAGTCAGCTACAGAGAAACTGTTTCCCTCAAGATCAACAATTAACTGCCAAACTTGTTCATCTCATCATATTTTTACATTAGGGAAACCCCCTTTTAGGTCTGGTTCTGTCACATGGGCTGTGAAAATTCTTAAATCTAGTATCAGGATGAACCTACTTCTCAAGACTCCTATCAAGAACCAATAACCCCTCCTACAGGGGAGAGTTGATTCAAATTTAGTTACATCCTCTTTCTTTGTCTAAATTTGGTCAATTGAAACCATGTACTCTCATTACCTCAAAGGTAATGTGTTACCTTTACTCAATTCATCCATTCATTATCTATATATGCGTATTCCTTTCAGGGTCACAGGTTTACTGGTACCCATATGCAGCCATCACAGTGTGAGGGGTGGGACAGGTCGCAAGTCCATACGTATTTCAGTTAAATGGAAACAGTTGACATAATTTTTAAATTGATAATTATTAATTTTATCAAATATTTTTTTAATTATAACTTTTACTTTTTTATAGTCAAAACCTAAAAAATTCTGCTGTTACTTTTTTACTTTTTTAACACCTAGTTGCAAGTTACAAATTTAAATATGACCGAACTCATCATAAAAAAGAGTTGTTTATTCACTCTAAAATATGAAGCGTTGAGTTAATTTAAAGTTGTGTCAACTAGGTCCACTAAACGGGGTTGAGTAAACATAAAGCAAATGAAAAGAAAATGTGTAAATTGCCCAGTTGACTCAACTCAGTTTAGTGGAACCAGTTTGATTATGTAAATTCAACACTTCATTTCTTGGAGTGTGTGTAAAAGTATTTTTACTTTTCTAGCATGAGCAGTTTTATGACATTTACTTGAGTACTTTTCTTGTTCTGTTAAGGTACCTTTACTTAGTAATTTTTTTCCAAGTACTTTATAGTCCTCTGCTGAAAAGTATCCAGTAACAGTGGTCACATACCACTTCTATGCTCCAAGATCTAGACTTCAGTAAAAAGCCAGCTCGACAGCCAAACTCATTTGTGCTCTGATTGAATTATTAAATTTGTGACTGACATGTCACCAACCAATCAGCTGAGAGGAAGAAAAATCTGGATAAAATTTGTTCAAACTATGTATGACTGGAATTTTTGCCTATAAACTTTCCAAAAAATCTTTTCCCTCCTGTTTATTTACCAGTGTTGAATCAAAAAAATGCAAAGTTCCCTTGTGCTAAACCTAATTACTAAAAATTTAGTTCCACATTGACTGATTGATTGACTACAAACTGATGAGCTGTTGTAACATCTTGTACTACTACAGCAGCAAAAAAATGCAACTGAGAATAAAACAATGAAACTCCATATTTTATTTAGTGAGTATTTAGTGAGTAGGGTGTTTCTCCAAGTAACTCTTTCAACCAAGTCACGCGTGTTCAGTCTTTGTCACATTGAGCTGTCACAAACATAACCTGTCACTTACTAACCGAGGCTTGTAGTCAGAAGAACTGAAGCTCTTGTTTATTCTGGCAATTTGTCTGAGCATTGCACAATCTGCCTATGTGGTGAATTTGCAGGGACATCCACTCCTAGGAAGATTGGCAGCTATTTTGAAGGTTTTCTTTAAGAAAAAACAAATCCCTACATAATGATAGACTTCAAGTTCTTTGTAAATTGTCTATAACCCTTCCCAGATTCGACAACAGTTGCTTCTCTACGATCAGTTCTGATGTCTTTAGTTTTGTGTTAATGTACACATGTATGTTCCAGAGCAGCAAACTGACAAAAGTCCTGCTTTAATAGAGGTGGTCACACTCATGAGGATTGACCTAAAGTAAATGTTAAACAATTTTAACACAAAATCATAACAGAGCTCTCAAACTTCACACAATGAGCATGAGACACATTTACCTGTCTTCACACACCACGCATGACATTCCTCATGCTGAAAAACAACAAAGCCAGGAGGAGAAGGAGGAGGAGGAGGTGCAGCCCACAAGGGGGTGGATGCTATGTTAGCTGGAGAGATGAAATGTGTAAATACATTCCATGTATCATATACTGGTCTGAATCCAAGCATTAAATCATGAAATTATTTCATTAAGTTTATTTGCAGTTCTAAACACATTTAATGGTTTTACTCACATTTTTCTCTTCAATGTAGAGATGCCTCTCTCCTACAGCACAACTATTGACAAATGTCCAAATATGCAAATTAGGCGATAATGTCTTTCATGGCTTTTGGGACAGCCAATAACAACGTTTCTTACTGAGGACTTGGCAACAGTGGTCAGTTGCTCAAAATCTCACCCGGATCTCAAGCTCAGATTAAAACTTGAGCGTCATAATGTGCAACAAAGCATTTGGATCTTCCCACTAACATGCATGGTCAATGACCTAGGCAAGAAGGGTTGAAGATGGAGGTTACACATTTACAAGCTAGACTCCCACAGATGCACGAAAGACAAAATAGGGAATCACCACCTGCAGGAACAGGCGGTCAGATCTTTTTATTTCAGGGCTTATGTTGGTCTGGTATCAGTGTCTGAGGAGTTGAAATCACCCAGAGTTTGTAAGAGGAGATTTTCTCAGATGGAGGACACAGAGTGCATTCTCTTAGAGTTTCACTGAAAGTGAGAACACTGAAACTTCACACAGTCAGGAATACCAGTCAGATAAAGGGTATTGTGTTAGGGTCTAGCATCTGGGTTACCATAGAGGCAAAGTTAGGGGTTTGTGACTGGCTAGAGTTTCCACTGGTGCCTGTAGTCTTAAAAATATGTGAAATTGAAATAAAATGCATCCTGTGATGATTGGAAATTGAATCCATGTCAGTATCATATTCGTACTGTTTATGTTCCTACAGACTACACATCTTCTATTAATTTAGAGAAATCTATTGCAGGGGTTCTCAACCTTTTCAACCTTGGGGCCCAACTTGTTGATTCTAAGTTTAAACTTCAGGTCTTAATGCTCAATTCTGATAAAAAAAATAGATTTTTTTGCCGTTTTGGGTAGTGACCAAAAGAACGAGATCGCAAATAGCAGCCAAAATGAGTTTCCTCTGCAGGGTGTCTGGACTCTCTCTTAGAGATGGGGTGAGAAGCTCAGTCATCCGGGAGAGACTCAGAGTAGAGCCGCTGCTCCTCCACGCTGAGAGGAGCCAGTTGAGGTGGCTCGGGCATCTGGTTAGGATGCCTCCTGGACGCCTCCCTGGTGAGATGTTCCGGGCATGGGGAGACCCAGAGGAAGACCCAGGAGACGCTGGAGGGACTATGTTTCTCAGCTGGCCTTGGAACGCCTTGGGATTCCCTCAGAGGAGCTGACCCAAGTGGCTGGAGAGAGTGAAGTCTGGATCTCTCTTCCCCCATGACATGACCCTAGATAAGCAGAAGAAAATGGATGGACTGATGGATGAATGGACAGGGGTGCAGGAGGTGAAGTGGTGAGTATTGGTACTTAGAAAAGTGGCAGGACAGAAATTCAAAGAACTGCCCCAGTAAAGGACGAGACGCTTGTTGTTCCAGGCTTTAGATCTGACAAGACATTAACTCAGGAGATACTTGAGTGGATAGCTCTTCCACAGGTAAGTTACTCAGTACTAAAGAAAACAAGGAATTCAGGTAAATAAATGTCTTATCACAGATAAGGTTCACAGAGGGGGCTGTTGACTTGTTACCTGAAGGTCTCAAAGTTCCAGCGGAGATCTACTGTGCCACAGGAGTGAGTTCATTGAGATGATGCCTAAGGCCAAACATTTTAGGTGCATGCTTCCCATGTGGGATTAATTGAATGCAAACTGTGCCATGTTTCTAATCAACGACATCTTTATTTGCAGGAGTGTGCTGGGACACTGGAAGAGTGCCTGAAGGAAGTAGTCTGCTTTCCTGCAGAGGTAAGCTGAAAACAAAAGTCAAATTAAGACAGTTGTGGGGGTGGGAAGCATTACAAACATTACAATGTACTGTATAAGAAAACTAAAACTCCCATAGGGGCAAAAAACTTTGTAAAAAGGGTAAAGAATGTAAACACTTATTGGTGTCTGCATGTTTAAAGTTGTGTAAAAGAAAATAATTAGATATCATTACAAATAATCACAAAATGAGCTACTCCTAGTTTAATAATAAAAATTAAAACCGGCTTTACCTGATGTGAATACAAGAAGCCTGAAAGGGTCAAGCTGAGGTGATCAAAGTTTGGCCAGTTTATGCTGTGACTACAAGAAATACTCAAAGCAAAAGAGAGTAGGTTTTTTTGATGATTTGATTTTATTATAAAATTTAGTTTATACATACATACATACATACATATATATATATGCTTTTTTACAAAAATATTAATATATCAATTTCATATATGTGATTTTCACTTTACACCTATTTTATTACTATTTTTTATCAAAACATGTGACCTCTCAGTGCACGATGAGCAGGTCTGAGCAATCCTGAATTACTCATTCAGTGTCCTCTGCCACCATCTGCAGATGTGACTGACTCTCTTTCCCACAAGAGCAGCTTTATTATGCTGATGAGTATTTCAGCCTAATGGAAAAACCATTAGAGTAAATATATGCACATAAAGTGTTCAATTCTTTCAGCTCTGTTTGTAGCCCAAGGGCTAAATAAAGAGCTTTAATGTTTTCATAGAATGACAATTACTCTGCTGAATTTCAGGGACCTCCATGCTCACAAAGGTGCTGCCAGAAACCACTTAAAGATTTTACCCCCACTTTCATTTGGATTCTTAATGAGGTTATCTAAGGTTTTCTGCTTCAGCAAAAATCCTTTTTTATGTCACTTTTCCTTTGCTGGCCGGGTTTTTATAGCTCAATTTAACAGAAGCTTTTCTCTTTTTAAACTGTAAAGTTCAAAACTTTATGTAAGCTTTAAAAATGTGTTCTTTTCCTTCACAAATCTTTTATATTTGTTTGTGTTGTGAAAATTGATGTTTTTTTAAATAAACTTCTGTATTGCTGTGATCCCTGTATGCATTGAACATTGAGTGCAGATGAAGTCTGTCATGGTCTGTGTGTTTTGGTTTGATTACTTCAGTGGTTCTTTGGGTTCATCAATTAGTTTACCCATTTTCTAGTTTCCTTGGGAGTTTATATGACCTGTGTTTTTGTTAGTTTAGGTCTCTGTTATTATGGGGCACAGCCCATCCAAGAGAGACAAAAGCATGAGCCACACATGGGGAGAAAGTTGCCTGGGGCTGCAGCCATAGGAAGGCCCTGCCCTTGCACTTAAAGAACACAACTTCCCCAAGATCTATTTCATTCCACCCAATAGCTGGGGAACCACATCTGGCCTGCGACCCTCAGTAAGGATCACCTCCAGTTTGCAAATCTGCTCTAAAAGCATCTGAGTCTGAGTGTTGACAGCTTGGCATATTCTGTCACACAGGCAGGGCAGCCTCACCATGGCTCGTACGACTGCCATCACATTCCGAATTCAAGGATAGGCAGGTATCCACCAGATCCAATAAGCAGAAATCCTGCTATCAATAATCCGTATATACTGTATATATACATCTTCAACATCCTTGACTGACAGTACAGACAGGCACATCATTTCCCACTTCCCCTAGGAATCCAAAACATGCCAGGTGGCAAATGTCCTGTCAGGACAAGAGGGCTCTCCTTTGCCCAGTTCCTTGTGAAAAAAAATTGATCAATAGCATTGAGACCAGCTGACCAGATCCATAATTTCCAATTTTTTAAGCTATGCAAAAGAGACTCCTAAAAGGCAGCAAAGCAGGATAGATAAGGGAAGGTTGAGGAGAGAGAGGGAAATGTGTCCGCCTTCACCGGGAGCAGGAAAAAAAAAATTTGTGAATGTATTGTTTTATAATAGGAACAAACTGATTGCAGTTGGATTTGGACTTGTTGTATTGCTTTTTTGTACAATGTCCTGATTTGATTTATGTTCTGAATTAGTTATATGTAAAAAAAACAAAAAAACAAATTTAAATGAATTTTTGGTCATTTTAATTGTCTTTATTTTTCTTCATCCTTGTTATGGGAGGCTGTGGCTGAGTGGTTAAGGGAGTCATCCTCTAATCAGAAAGTTGGCAGTTCAATTTCCCGCTTTTCAATTACATGTCGAAGTGTCCCTGTGCAAGACATTGAACCCTTCACTGCCTCTGATATGTCCCGTCAGTGTATGAGTGTGACTTAAGCACTAATTAATCTCTATGGATTGATTTACCTGTATTAGCTTTGTAGAGAAATCCACAGGGGTTAGACAATGAAACTGAAACCCCTACCATTTAGTGTGGGAGGTTTCATGGCTAAATTGGACCAGCCTGGTGGCCAGTCTTCGTTAATTGCATGTTGCACCAGTAAGAGCAGAGTGTGAAGGTTCACTGCAGGGTAAGAGCACAGTTTTGCTCAAAATATTGTATTGTAAATACTATATGAGTCCCAGAAGCAACAGATTAGAAACTTGTCCAGGTTGTACCTTGCCTGTCACCACTGAATGCTAGAAATGGCCACTAACTTTGTACAACCCTGAAAAGGATTAAACAGGTTCAGTACCTGGGTGGATGGTTCATTGGTTTTGAATCATCACCACGCAGTGATTTAATTTCACTGTAAATGAACCTTCCATATATCACTCTCACTAAGTATGATTTCTCTTGCAGAAAAATATGTTTTCAAAGTCAAATAAAAAGAAGATTTTGAACAAACACCTATTGTGCTAAACTGTGGGATAAAATTGAGGCAATAACAAAGAATGTTTAATTTTTCAGTAAAGCAAAGACACAACAGTTTTGACAGGTGTGTGTGTGTGTGTGTGTTAGAAGAGTGTTTGAAGTGTGCAGAATTGGTCATAAACTGTGATCAAAGACTTGGGTGTGAGCACAGTGTTGTAAAAGAGAATGTGAGCTTGAAAAATACTGCACTTAGCTACAATGTGTTATGGCATCAAAGAAAACTGACTGTGTGCATGAGTAACCAGAATGTATACTCTCTGTTTTATACACTGACAATGTTTGTGTGAATGAGTGATGGCGAATGTATGGCAGCTCATAAATATTGCACGGCAGGGGATTTGACTGCTTTAAAATGATGACATACCACACCGTTTCTACTAAAGACTCAGGAGAAAAAACAAAACAAGTTGACTCTTGTAGCTGAAAACAATAGCAGAGAAAAAAGTAATTTAAGAAACTCCACAGATTATTTCTGTTCAGATTATAATTCCATTGTAATTCAATTACAACGATGTTTAAAAATATTATGAATGGGAACTTGAATACAGGTCAAAATCAGGTTTCTTAAGAAAAGTTTTATTTACAGCAACCTTAAAATTCTGTTATACAGAACTGTAAGAACAAAAAACATGTTCAGAATTGAAAGTCAGAATAAGTTCTCAGAAAACCAGTTGATTCTCTTCAAAAAAGTTTTATTCAAAAAATATGACTCTAATAAGGCTCACAGCCAGCCAGCCTGCCAGGCCTGTGAGTTGAGGCCTTGGTCTTATCAAAATAATAACAAAAATAACCCGCTTAAGCGGCTCAGCACCTGTCCCTTGCTGCTCTAAATGTAAGACTAATGAAGAATCACCCCCCGGAAGTCACATGTGATCCTGACCTTCTGGTCACACCCCTGGTGATGGTACCTTTTACATCAGACGTTGGAATGTAAAACAAACTTTGCTTAGCTCACAGAGTGGCACACATTGATAGAGACCTTCTCTCTCTTTCTATGTTTAAAGTATATGACTGCACAGAGTGTAAAGGCTGGATCTTAAATTAAGTAGTCACAAAATTTCTTTCAGAACCATTCATTGAAACCAAATTAAACAGGTCCAGAAAATGGATATTAATTAGGGGAAATACCTCTTTGAACAGGCTGATTGGGATGGAATCCAGCAGACATGTTGATAGTTTGGATGGAGCTATTATTTTTGACAATTCAGAGCTCAACAGGACAAAAACTGTCCAAACATAAATCAGTTTTAGTGACACTTTTAAAGCTGCCTTATCTGACAGAGAACCAGAGGCAATAACAGGAAGGTTGGTTTGCATTTTCTCTCTAACTGAAAAAATTTTATTCATTAAGCGTTTACTCTCTATGTCAGAGCCTGAACAAGAGTGATAAAGAGGATGAGTAGATTTGTGGGCATGTTGGGTAAAACCAATTTAAAGCTATTCTTAAGTTAAAACCTTTAACATTTGCATGAATTTTTAAATCTCTCACCATTGTAACTTTATCAGCATTCAGTGATGGATCAGATAAAAAGTATAAAAAGTTAGACAACTGAGAATAAGGGCCCACTTTTTCTGATTTCCATTTTGGATGAGTAAGACTGAGGGTCAAAGATTTTGTAGAGTTTCAACTTATAATTGATTTAAAACAGCAGCTACACCCCCGCATCAACGTAATGTTCTGTGAATATATAAAGCTTCTTTCAGAAGACAGTTTATGCTACCTCTGATCCTTCATAAATCACAGGTGAAGCCGGTCAGTTCCTGCTCGCTTGTAATTCAGAATGAAGCAGGCAGAGTGGAAAAGAGCGCATGGAGCAAAACTCTGCTGGACTCAAGTGGAGCGTGATGCATTTAATGTAAAAAGATAAAACCACATACTGAATGAATTTAGTAATTCTATACAGAAGTGGGGAGAAAACATTTCATTTCCAGACTGGTGCGTCTTCTGAAAAAGTTGTTAGATAATTAGCATGAATTATCATTTATGGCCCTGTGATGGACTTGCAACCTGTCCAGGGTGTACACCGCACCTCGCACTGTGACTGCTAGACATAGGTACCAGTGACCCATGTGACCCTGAAAGGAAGAAGCGTGTACAGAAAATGGATGGATGGAAAAACAAACTCCTGCTGGAACCAGATTTCTGTAAGACCGTAAATCATTATGATGATCACTTGTAAAATCATTGTTGCAGCTTTAAAGGAGACATATCATGCTAAACGCACTTTTTTGCATTTATAAACTATTTTTTTGTGCAATTATAGTGCCTAGGAGTATATAAAACTTTAATTTAAAATTTCAAAGACTGTGGGATCAATAAAGTTTTATCTTATCTTATTTTATCTTAAAAACTGTTTTTAGTCAGTAGATAACTGTGTTTTTGCTATGAAACTACAAACATGGCCGAACGGGGTGGAGTCGAACGCTCAGCGACTTGGAGGGGGCGGGGTGTGAAATATCTCATTTATATTTAAAGAGACCACACCAAAACAGCTTACTCTGAGGCGCAACTCAGAACAGGGGTAAAGCAAGGAAGGCAAGGAGCCTGTGGAGCAAAATAAAATAAAATAAAATAAAAAAATAAACGAGGAATAAAGACCAAAGCGTTGCAGTTTTATTTTAAATAGACCATAAGTGAATGATTTAAACGTGAAAAAGAAGGATTTAAAATCATGATACGATACCTTTAATCTCATATTCTGTGGCATGGTCCTTGCTAGTGTAATCTCTGTTGTGTCTGAATCTGATCTGGCCTTAGTTTTCTCCCTTGTGATTCTTGTGTTATCTGTTTAGTGCCTCCCCTGTGAACCACTGCTCCTGCCACACTCAGTCCCACCTGATACTCATTGTCTCTCCCCAAGTGTTCTCAATTTCCTCCATGTTAGCGTTCCTTTATAGTTTGAGTCCTGTCTTTAGTTTATCTATGATGTGTTTTCTTTTTGAACCAGTCATGTTTTTGTTCTTCCAGTTTTTCGCTCTTGTAACTGCCTTGCTTTTCTTTGTAAGTATTGCTACCTTTCCAGCCTCATTCTTTTGATCATGACTATTATTAGATTATTACTTAAATTCTACTTGTACCCTGAGTTCAAACACTACTTTAAACATGATCGATTTCAGTTTAAATGTCCATTTCTTCTGGTTCAACTCATTTGCTTCATTTTTCACTAAAGGTAATGCTTGATTTTTCCAGAGTAAAACTTTTGCTTGCAGAACACCATTGATTGAATTCTTTGAATGCTCAAACAGCAACAGCACAGAAATCATGGGATTTGGTGTTGGATGCAGGGAAATACATTGTTGGAGTAGCATTTAGTCATCACAATAAACAACAACCACCAAGGATTGCAATATGCCATCACTCTGCTTCTCACTTCCACCTTATAGAAGGTTATAAACAAAGAAGTGGTTCACAAAATATTGCACGAGAGTTACGTCAGCAAAAATATTTAATCACAGAGATTTTGTTTTCATAGGACGTGCAACATTTTGCAATGTATGGCCCTGCCTCTGGCAGTGGGCAATAATGAATGAGCACTGTCTGAAAGGGTTTCAGTTTGGCTTGTCATCACGCAGCTGAGACCCTGCATTTTTCAAGTGATGAATGTGTCACGTTTTTGACAGACTGGACCTAAAATGGACACTGACAACGAGGCAAGTTTAATTT
>NW_013952706.1:254313-257666 GCF_001266775.1 Austrofundulus limnaeus
ATATATATATATATTCCCATGGCATTTAGGGGTTGAAATAACAATAAATTATCCTTTAAAACAGCATGGGGTTTATGAAGGGGTCCCTGGAATTTTTTTGCCCTTGTAAGGGGTCCCCAGACCCAAATGGCTTGAGAACCCCGGCATTAGATACTAGAGTTAATGTCCCCTGAATCTGGAGCACAGCAGGCAGCACACAGTGTAATGGTGCTTTCAGACCAAAAGCAAAAAAGGTTTGTATTAAATGCTCCTCTCAAAAAACTGTTTTGTGCTGCATAGAGGAATGCACAAGCCCAGCATGAGACTCTGCAAAGAGCTTGTTGTGAACAAACACCCATGCTTTAAAAAGACACAACAAACAACTCCATGCTGAGCCAGATAAAAAAAAAAAGAAAAACACGCAATGGCCAAAAAGTAGCAGGTCACTGGTGGAATGGAGCTCCTCAGTCAGACTGAGTCCTCCACACCCCACTGCTTTGTGGAATACTAAATTTTATGTGTACACAGACACACAGAGTCACAGGTTTACACAACAACCTTAGTGCATACAATTTTTGGACTGAAACCTAGATAAGTCAAGGTGCATTCAGTGAGCTAGGTGGGTAGGGTTTGTCAATGGTGGGCAGCGCTAATCCAAAAGTTAGTTGTACAAGTTCTAGAGTACTAGCTAAATTATTTACGTTTGCAAGTTCTAAAGTGCTTTACTCTCTTTATGCACAAAATTGACTCAGGGTTCACCAGAGTATATTCCAGTGATAACATGAGCTATGCTTGCGGGATTTTTCTGAGTAGGGGCACAACACTTTTAAAGTGTTGCACATATCGCCACAGTTTGGGGAGGTGATTTGTTGAAACTGGTATTTGGCTCATGGTGATAAATAAACAGTTGTTGAGGATTGCTAGTTCTGCTGCTTCTTGGTTTCCTCTTTCCAGGAATTATTTGCAAGTTCTGCCTTTCCCAAGATCCCCAGTTTCTCTCCAGGAGGAAGTTTGCACAAGTAACACCTTTTTTCTGTCAGTCAATCCAAGAGCTAATCCACGGGCATCATTTTGCTCACGTGAAAATCGCAAGCGTGCTGTGCTTGCTTCTACCGGAACCATCAGAGAGAAGGTAAAAACTGTGTGACTGAGCAAGGATCTGCGTTGTTGAAACCTGGAGACACATTTGGCCAAAGCCAAACTGATCAGAACTGCAATAGGTGCACTGGTGAAGAAGGGCTGGGACTGGGAATGTCACCCAGCGAAAAAGCTCCAATTGCTTCCTGCAATGAGACTATTTCCCACCACTGGAGTTTATAAGCATGAAAAATAAGATTGAGTCTGCTTTTTTTTCATCTGGCCACCACAGGACTAATGATTTTGGGATCTCCATGGCTGATGGACAACCTGCACCCGCCCCCCCCTCCACTGCGTGTGATTAATACAGATTATTTTTACAAAAATTATGTATTTTTAAGGCTCATTACACAGGTAAATGTCTGAAGGGGTTGACATGTATGTACAACTAGCTTTTAGGTAAATTTTGAGAGTTGTCTACAAAGTGGAATAATTTCTGTAACAGGGATCAGGACAGTAAATATGAAAATGCAAATAAATAATAAGAAGTTCTGTGTTTATTTACCAAAGTTATAAAGATATAATTATGTAGTATTTGCAACATGACAGTTGTTACAAGTATATTGATTAGGATGAACAGAAAGTCTGGTTTTTGATTGTTTATTATATAATGCGGCTGTGAGTATTACAAAATGTGTTGAAGACGTTTATTACATTTTGCATCAGTTATTACATAATGCGGTTTTAGTGCAAGTTTATTACATTTTGAAGCCTGATTTTATTACATTATTACATAATGTGTTGTTATTACAAAATGAGGTCTTACAGGGGTGGACTGAAAGACAGCACAGAGGCAGTAATCATGGAAGTACAAGAGTAAGAGAGACCAGGGTCTACCATTCCAGACACGACCCACATCACAGACTGTGTAAAGATGCATCTGAAAAAGTCCAGCACATAATATCAGTATGGAAGATGCAGGCAGGAAAAGATGCATCATTCAGCCTAACCAGTTGGCTGAAATGATGTGTACAGACTGGAGGTCCTGCAGCTTAAGTGTCAGACAAAGCGGCAATGGCGAATGATAGATGTAGCAATTATAAAACTAGGAAGAAAGAACAAAACACTCTTCAGAAATATCAAGGGCTGAAAGAGAAAACAGAAGGTATAGAGTCAAGGATTCAGTGATGTCAGTAGTCACTGGAGCACTCAGGGCTGTAACCCTCAAACAGGAAGAATCAAAGTTGAAGGATCCGACAGATCCCAGGAAAAACCTCAGAGACCTCTATCCAAAAGAATGCAGTCTAAGGAACAGCTAAGATAATGTACAGAACTCCCAAGCTCCGACGTCTCTGGTAGAGGGCCCAAGTTTGAAATTAAGTGGAACCACCCATGTGTTATGTAAATAAACTGGGTGAAGTATTTATGCCACATAACTTTGGAATAAAATGATTATGAGATTAGGCCCTCTTCTGTCAACCTTTGGACAATCTTGGCAATATATGATCAAGATACATCAAAATAATGCCATGTTGGCTTGAATGTTGTATGAAATAAAGTCTTCATCAGATGTTGAAAAAACATGACATTTGAAGAGAAATGAAAGTGTGAGGATTCCAGGTTCTCTGTGTTTTTTCCACTAACTTTTTCTTCTGCAGTGTGAGCTGGAGTGGATTTTTTTTTGCTGATGTAGTGCTTGGTTTCCCAGGCACCCAGCTCAGCTGTAATCACTCACAGCTGATTGAAGTCACGGGTGTTTAAGACTAAATTTAATCTGTATTTTGTGTGGAAACATTGAATGTCACTCCTACTATGTTCATTTTTAATAAAGTTTATGTTCTAACTGTTTGAAGCTTTAAATATGTTCATCTCTTGTTACACTGAACTCATAGAGTGTTTTGGAGCTTCAAGGAACTGAGCAAACCCCATCTTTATGCGTTACCTCTCAGTTTGTACCTGTAGGGATAACCCTCGTTAAAAATCATGAATATGATTTTTATTAAGAGTTTCCCTCCTCAGTTCGAAGATGGTACTGTTGAAGCAAAAATAACCAATCAAACACATACACAGAAACACACAAAGTCATTCAGGTTTACGTTGGCCAGTTAAAATTAATTGACTTTTATTAAAAGAGAGCAATATTGAATGATTAATATTTGGTTACAACAATAGACAATAAAATGGCTGTCACTACAACGTTATGGTTTCTACTTTTAACAGTTTATCTAAGCAAAAGCAGATTAATTTATGTACAAAGGGTCAGTGTATGAGTGTGTGTGTGTGTGTGTGTGTGTGTG
>NW_013952706.1:259871-290074 GCF_001266775.1 Austrofundulus limnaeus
ATATTATATGTGTGTGTGTGTGTGTGTCTGTGTGTATAAATACAAAGCTGAAAACTCTTATCTGTGTCTTTGATAATAAAATAAATAAATAAATAATAATTGCAGAGAAAATTAAAGTGTTTAAAAACCTAATTTAAATACACACCTTCTCAGTTCCCTTCCTTTTGGCACACCAGTGGTACTGCTGCAACCCTACTGGTGGCAGAAATGCAACTGGAGTTTTCTGACCAGCCACACTGAGCTAAAGTTGTTTGCAATGGAGAACAAGAAGAACGCTTCAGCTCAGCTTGTTTTTTTCAGACGGGAAAATTAAAAAAAATCCCAACAGTAATTCTGTGACGAAGAACAAAGTCCCATGTAAGACCCTGTTCACACGACGACAATCTCCGGAAATGTTTGTGTTTTTAATTTTTATTGGGCAAATAAACAAATAAACCACATATTTACATTTATAGAGCTACAATAGTACAGGGTTGCCAGATGGGACATGGTGAACTTTTGTACTGCAGCTTTAAAATGACTGTATTTTGGCCCAAATTGTCATATGTAGCCAGTGAGGGTGTGTGTAGTGTTTGGTGAAAATGTGAACAAAAACATAGCTGCAAGCATTGCACACGCAGTGTCAGCATGATCACAGTTACATCCAAACTGGGGAACACACTATTGTTCCATTGAGCCCAGTATGTTGTTGGTTTTGCTCTTATCTGCTGGAAAGAGGTGAACGACATTCACAAATCGCCACGCTGTTCACCGCTATTTATTGTAACCGTTGTTAGTGCAGAGAAAATATTTTGCCTGCTGCCACCTGTAGCATGCATGAGTGTTTTTTACACCTGCAGAGTACTTCACACCTCTGTGGCGGGTTATCCCAAATAATTTATGCTCAGAGACCAAAATTCAACAAGTTTCAGTGTCACAGACTTTTATCACTGTTGTGTAAATGAATGGCTGAACTACATCAAAAATGTTACAGTTTCAATGAAAATCAGCTCCATGTAAATGCCCCCTAACTTGTGAATTTAGCTGTGCTGCACATCAAGCTTACGTATAGGAATGTCTATGCAAGTTTTATAATATTTTATAAAGGTGAGACAGAATGGGCTATGCACTCCCAGCTTTTACTGTGTAAAAACAAACAAGATGCTCAGAGCAGGAGATGTCACAGCCACAACTCACACTGAACACAATTACACAAAGCTCCACTTTTCACTTTTGGTTGAAAGAAGCATTATAAATAACTGACTTTATTTGAGCTAAATTATAGAACAAAATTTCCCAGAACACTGAAGGTCCATGGAGCACTAATAAATCCATTTTTAGAAATCGCAAATTTGTGGCAACCACAGCAAATATGCCAAGAAACGGTCCGCCACCTAAACTCGTGAGGGATAAAGATGGTACTAATCAGAGAAACCTCTAGGTGGTCAACGATAACTCTGATTGGAGCTGGAAGATGGTAAGACCAGTCCATGAGACCAGTATAAGCTGCACAGAGTATAGAAGAGTGGCTGGAAAAACTGGAGATTTCTGTGGTCACATGAAACCACATTCAATCAGGACATCAAGGACAATACAATATTTTGAAGATACAGTATCTACCACTTCTTGTCTTGCTGAAAACATTCTCCCTACAATGAAGAAAAGTGGTGGTTGAATTATGCTTTGATGATGTTTTTTTTATCAGAAGGGACTGGGAAACAGATAAAGGAGACATGTCATGCTTTTAAATACTTCTTTTTCACATTTAAACCATTCATCCATCCATCCATCCATCCATCCATTTTCTGTATTTGTGGTCTATATAAATTTCTTTGGTCTGAATTCCTCCTTGTAAATCCACAAGCCACTCTTACCCCTTTTCTGAGGTGTGTCTCAAAGCAACTTGTTTTGAGGCTGTCTTTTTTAAGTGCAAATGAGATGCTTCACACCTCACACCCACCTCCAGCTTACAGAGTGGTCCTTTGTACTTTGAGAGAAAGGTTTCAACTAAAGATTATTACTTTTTTAAAAGATGTCAACAAGGGAAGACTTGTCCATCCAGCCTTACATGTTGGAGCCAGAGTCTGATCCAGAGCCAGAGGAAAATAAATGTGACAATATTTTAGTTGGTGGGTCTATTGCAAATTCCTTGACGTACAGTAGTAGTTCAGAAAACGTCATAGGAAACAGAGAAAGCTGCACAAGTTGAAAAAAAGGACCCAAACAGAATATAAAAATATGTTTGCAGCACTGGGAAAGACTAAATACTAAATTTCTGCCCTCATAGATACTCCAAGTACACAGTAAATTCATCTAATGGCTAAAAATAGAGACATTTGCATTGATAAGTCCTCTTTAAAGGATATATGCATGGGGCAGAACAGTGAAATTCTTGAGAGGAGCTTAATGGAGTCTTCCAGAGATTTGAGACTAGGACAGAAGTTCACTTGTCTTCAGAACAAGGAACGTAAACACACGCAACACTTGCTATAAGGACGTCCTGGAATGGTCCAGTCAAACCTCAGATCTCAATTCAACTTAGAATCTCAGATTTAATTTAAAGATTACAATAGACACAAACATCTCCCATTCAGCCTGAAGGAGCTGGAGCAGTTTAGTCATGAAGAATGGGGAACAACAATAAAAATCCATATTCAGAAGGTCAAAATTACGGAGATGATCATCAAGAGACTTCATGCTGGAATTGATATAAAAATGCACCTCAGAGTACTGAGTTTTGGTTAAAATACTAATGCTCACACTATTTTTACGTTTTATACTTTTTAAAAATACTTAAAACAAATTTAATTTGACCTTCATTAATCGGAAGTATTTTTGCAGAATTGTTGACTTCAACCAAATTAAAAACCCAATCAAGTTTCAGGTTGAAAGGCAACAAAATAGAAAAATTACCAAGAGGGATGAAAACTTTTGCAAGGCACTGTACGTAGTGTTTTCAGACAGCTAGAACATCCCTTCATGACTGTCAAACATGTCAGCTACACTCAAGTGGTTGCACATGGCTCTGTGCTGTGATTGGTCTCTGTTTGACCACGGCAACCACCAAACCTAAAGTGAGTGTCCTGGCACCACTCTACCTGAATGACATCTTTTCTTTAACAGTAAACACACAGTTCAGCTTCAAAATCTGTTGTGATAACAGTTTTTTTGTTATAAAAATGGACGTGTCATCACATCTTTTGTTTCTTAGTGTAATGAAACTGGACTGTGTAGATTGTTGTCAACAGCAGCCTGTGGCATACACACCAAAAACAGAGAAGACAGATATCACAGCCAGTCATAATGGGAACCATTCCCTGTCTGAAAGCATTTAAGGTGTGTGTATTTCCAACATATCTGCATACTTTTGAGTACTGGCTGACACTTGGACACCATCAGTCCACTATGCATTGCCCCCGGTTGTGCATTCTCTGCTTTAAATGTACCGTATACAGTAGCCTTTAAAAATCAGCTCTTTTTCTATTGAAAACAAAAAGTGTTAGTACTCTGAAACACAAACAAATGAATTCACTTATTGCCTGATGGATGGTACACAGTATACCCACTTTTAGTATTAGTGTCATAATTGGCTCAGCAATGCCTCCCTGTATATTTTGTAAGCATTGCTTGCCATCATCTTCATAGTTAGAGCAAAATTAGCCGAGAGTCTCTGTGGTCATTCTTCTGACATTTGAAAAAAAAAGAAACCTTTAGAAAGTATTTCCCCATTCTCAGGTTGACCACCCACTGTATGATGACTGAGAAGCAAGATTGTCAGTCTAATTCCTTTTCTTTTTTTTTCCCTTTAAAGCAGCTACTTTCATTTCCTTAAAATTTATTCCAAAACTGTCTCTTTCAACTCTGGAGTTTTGAAAATCCTGGTATCTGTAGTTAGTTGCCAGTGTGGTAAGAATAATGAGGTAACTTGCTGAAATATTTCACAGGTTTAAGTTATTTCCACAGGAAATATCGTTGGTTCGCTTATCCCCAGCTAATTAAAAATACAGAAGAATGACATTTCAGCAATGTACTGCAAAGCTATCTTGCTCTATAACTCAACTGTCAACTTTAAGAACTTATTGCTCCAATCTACCATTTACCCACACTCTTTTTCCAAGTGTCTTTGCACTCAACCTCAGTACAGGAGCGTGAGTGGGAAAGTGATTGAGGTTCCTGATTTAGGCCATGGTCTCTTTCCCTGGCAGTCTTCGGTCGTTGAAGGTGTGCATGTTGATGACCTCTTCTGTTTTCACTATGACAGGCGGCTGGGGTTTGTGTTTTAGACGTCGCTGACACTTCAGTGAGACTCGCAGCTCGTCCACCATGGCACTGCAGAAGGACCTCTGCAAAAGGAAGCAGAAAGAAAGAATTAAATATATTTCAGACTACGTCTGCCCAAGAATCATGGTCAGGGGATCAAACATATTCTCCCTGTCTTCAGCCCTATTTTGTAGCCCCACCCAAACACCACCCACTTCCTCATCCTCAGTTGCCACAAGGAAATATGGTGAGAAATACTGTGAAGCAGAGTGGAGGTAATGCTGAAAGGGAAATAGGAAAACGGGACTGAGGATGTAAGATGGTTTTACACATGCATTGAAACAAATTCCTCCTCGATTTTGAATTATTGACTTTAAACTTGGTCAATATCCGCGGGGAACTAAAAATTATGAAAATTATGAAAAGCTGGAATGTCAAATATTGAGCGTACACACAGTTTTATATACTGTCAAAATAAACCAGCAAAAATTGTTGCTGCTCATCCATTGATTTTTATTTGTACACTGTAGGTTGAATGAGATGACTTAGTCTTCCAATTTTTGCACACTTGCAAACTCTCAAATTGTAAAACATTACAAAAGTATATCAGTAATAAATTGACATGTTTATTTTGTTTTACCATCCACTTAGTTTGTTAGAAACGTCTGTCCTAAACTTTACCCACTTAGTTGGCCTATTTAATCAAATTAAATTGTAATACTGCCAAAAAGTTTTAGCTGTTTTATTTACTGATGTAAACAGAAGTAATGGGTTCAGTGTCAAATTTACTTCACAAATGGAATTGCTTAAGGTAGCAGCACACAAAGATTTAAGGTTTCATTAGTTTAGAAGTCTGGAATTTGGTACGCATGTAGAACGCACAAAAGTCTTTTTGTGGTAAAGCCTAAATCCAAAAAGAAGCCAGCCTTTTTGGATCAAAGACACCAATGCTGTGTGGGTTTTCTTTACATATTATATTTGAACAAAATCCTCCTAGATTTTGATTTATTGATTTCAGACTTGGTCAATATTAAAATTTAAGAATTTAAGAATTTTTAGCACAACTTGTCAGACCGCAGTCTTTGACTTCTCATGAAACCAACACTGTGATGGACTTGTGACCTGTCCAGGATGTACCCCACCCCTCGCACTTAACCGCTGGATATGGGCACCAGTGACCCCCCCTCCCGCAACCTGAAAGGAAAATGCGTGTAAGATAGATGAAAAAAAACAAAACAGAATTGTTCTAATTCACATGTTTTACTTAGGGAAAATCTCCTTTAGCTTGCCTTTTCATATCAGCTTCAAACTGAGACAGATAATAAATTACATGGTGATATTTGTTTGTCATGTTTTACTCATGATGTCAGCAATCAGCTGTTTTAGATCTGTCCAAATCTCACATTTGAACAAACACTTCTTGGAGATTTGGGATGTGCTTTGGCAAGGAGGTGGTGGTGCTTAAGAAGAAGTAGAAAAAAAAGTTTTATTGTCATTTTACATATGGATGTAAAACAAACTGGAAGCAATCTGTTTAAGTTGTGAAGAGTGTTCATATAATCATAAAAACACAAGATAAAATACACTCACACACATGCCTGTTCATAAAAACAGTAACAAACTCCAACATATTGTTGGAACACCTTTAGCCTTGATTCGCTTTGTAATCCTTTTCAGAAACTTCTGCAATTTCACAACAAATATTTCTGTCCAAATTTGCATTAGTATTTTGCCAAGACATTGAATTGATGATGGGAGATTCCAACCACTGCACAACATCTTCTCCATCCCATCCCACAGATTCTCAATGGGGTTTAGGTCTGGATTCTGTGGTGGCCAATCTATGTATGAAAATGATGTCTCATGCTTCCTGAACTTCCCTGAATTTGAGCTTGATGAATCCTGGCATCATCATCTTGGAACACGTCATTACATCAGGGAAAAGAAAATCAATTGATGGAATAACTTGGTTATTTAGTATATTCAGGTAGTCAGTTGACCTAGACCAGACCAACTGCCGCAAAGTCAGATCATAGCCCTGACCCATGGGTACAATGGACATGGGGAGTGCGGGGACATGTCCCCCGCATTATTTTCAGCCATTACAACAGTTTAATTTGTTATTAGGATATGTTTTCCAAGTTGTCTTTAAACGCACCATGAGCTAAAACAGTTGTACACCTGTGGATCACAGATGTGCTTTGGCACAGCTGCATCATGTGGGTCAGATACTAGCCAGGGCAAAAGGCAAAAAAAAAAAGAAAGAAAGAAAGAAAGAAAGAAAGAAAGAAAGAAAGAAAGAAAGAAAGAAAGAAAGAAAGAAAGAAAGAAAGAAAGAAAGAAAGNGAAAGAAAGAAAGAAAGAAAGAAAGAAAGAAAGAAAGAAAGAAAGAAAGAAAGAAAGAAAGAAAGAAAGAAAGAAAGAAAGAAAGAAAGAAAAAGCTTTGCACACTGTTTCATGTAAGTTTAGTAATGCTGTTAGAGGCAGATAATATTAGCTAAATGATTAAGTTAATAGATGCCAATATGTTAAGTTAGTTAACAAGAATATTAACATTGTCATTACCTATGTTACTTCCCTTGCTAGTTATTGCTCTGGATAAACCCAAAGTCAGGGAAGAGACTAGACCAGATCCACCAACAGGGACCTTGATGAAGGCCCTTTTCAGGTAAGGGCAGACTATAATGTATTACAGGAAGAAAACAGAAATCAGGACAGACTTTTTGCAGATATTTCAGAATTACTCCTATTCACACTCCAACATATTTTTTATTTTGTTATTATTTCTACTTTGGTCCAAAAGAAAAATAAAACTGATAATATTATTTTGTAATATAGTTAATTAAGAGATAACTGTTTAGTTCATAAGCAAAAAAAAAAAAAAAAAAAAAAAAACTGACAAAATGATTAAAGATGTAGTTTATATTTGGAAATTTTTGTTTATTTATTAATTATTCAGTTTCAAAAAATTGACTATTGCATTATTTGTGTTCTTATAGGCAAAAGGTGGAGGTCATGCCATTTTTCTTTAGTTTGATTAATTTTTTACATTCCTGTTATCACATTTGACTAAAATGTTGATGTGTTTAGAGCTGTGTCACTTTCTTTGTTCATGCCATTAAATTAAATTATGTGGCTTATTGCCCTTCTACCAAGTCAACTCTATTTTGTGTGCTAAGTAATAATTTGTTTACAGGAAACGTGTTTTATAAAACATTTCATGTTCAGTCTTGACATTTGGCAATTAAAGATCTGGCTGTAGATATAAAGATCCCTGTAGATGTTGGAGGGTAATTGTTTCAACTCAACCAGAATTTGGCAGCTAAAACTTTAGATTTTTGTTAGTAAATAGTTTAAATAACTAAAGTTGGTCCCCTGGTGCTGTACTGTGGCTTTTAGTGATTTTATGATTTTTGCCACTAAGGAGAGGTGCGATGATAAATCACTCAATAGACCTCTGAAAAATCTGTGCCCCTCATTTCCGAGATGTTGATTACACCCTTATCTGCCCCCACAAGCTTGCATGTTAGGCACTAGGCATGATGGATTCACAGGGTATCCCCCTGGGGTGGGGGGTGAGTGGCACCACAACATTTTTATGACCCGGGGGTGGGGGGTGGGGGGATTGTGATGGACAGTTCTTCGGTTTCTCACCAGAGCTGTCTTGCCAGTCTGGACTATTTGCTTACCACATGCTGGAGCTCTCTCAGTCTCTCAGTCTGGTTGGGTTTCAGACTGGTCACCCAAATTTCCTGAGTTAAACCTGAAAGGAAGTGTGTTCTCAGTCAACTAGGACATGGAAAATTAAAAATAAAAAGACGGAACAACTGGATTTCTGTTCCGTAGAGGAAGACGTGTGGAGTTAAAAGATTTAAAGTGCAGAATTCAAGGTTAGTGCCTTTATCAATCTGCACACTGATTCATTTGTGACCTTATAGTTGTCCCCCCTTGCCGAGGCAGAGTACATAGAAATGCTCTCTGTCCGTCTGTCCATGATGGTGGATATCAACGATGATCGGTGTTGAGTTCTGTCTTATTTGCCTTGAAAAGATGCAACAGTGTTTTTTTTTCTCTTATGATATAAAGTAGGTCTTTCATGATAATAGTACTAAATTTGGTTTTTCTTTTCTTTTGCTCAAAACACCCGCAACTAATTGGAAGCTTATAAAAAACTGACCAAACTAATAAATAGTATATTTTGTGCAATGAGTGTTGCATAAATACAAATCACAGAAACTGAAAGACTGGCTCAAACTCAAGAGACTAATGATGGAAGGCATGCCTAGAAACACGCAATTAAAGATGAAATTTTTCTAAAACAAATCCATGCTCTAAATACAACATGCAACATTATATCCATGTACAATATTAGGGAATTCATATTACCTCAAACTTAAAATACCTGTTGTAAATGTCCCACTGGCAACATCATCATACGGTAAGGGTTAACATTATCGTTAACATATTTTTAAAAACCAAATACAAGTACTTACATTTGAGTATTTTCTAATAAAGTAAAGTACATTTACATTTTGTTGTAAACACTTCTATGGAAGTTCATGCTCTTCTACTTTTTTCTTGTGATACTGAACAAAAACAGCTTCAAGAACCAAAGTGAGGTGCTCTGTAACATTTTGTGTTGATCTGACTGCTAAAAAGGTTCTATAATTTTCTCAAACTGGACTCTGAATCAAAATGTGAACACTATGGAGTATCAAATGAATGTTTTCACCATTAACTTCTCTGTGAGGAGCTCACTAATCAGCAGCTTTCCCATACCTTGAGGGAAATGGTTTTTTGATCAGTTAATATGAAACTTGATATAAACTGACAGAGCTTTGATGTGAATATATTATGCTTAAAATGCATGCCCACAGACTTGTGCATGGCTGCAGCCTTTGCTCTCTTTAAATCTAAAATGTCTGAAGCTGCTTGCTGAAATGAAAACTAAACCTAATTTGTACATTGCTCAAAATACTCTTTTGAAGAGACATTTATCATTTTTTGTCACAAAGCTGAAACAAGACGTTTACATATTATTTAGAAATTACTATTTAGACATTACATTTAACACCTAAATTGAACATTTAGCAAAAATTAGCAAAATGTAAGAACAGTGAGCTAAATAATAAAATGTTTGTGGAAATTTTTACCTACAATTTTACTCTCAGAAAGTGAGATAAATAATGAAAATTTGTTAGTGATAGTTTATTTTGCACTTGGCAACCCATATTTACATACATCATATAAAAATAGGTATTTTTCTCTCATAGTCAAACATTAAACCAAACCTTTTACTGTTTCAACATCTCTGAACACTACCTCATTTTATCGTTTTGGGTAAACCAGAGGAAAATGCCGATTCACTGGAAATTAAACTCTAGTATACTGAACAAGCAAATATGTAAACAATATCTGGAAAAAAATAGCAATTCATTGAAACCCAATGATAATGAGGAGACATCCCAACCTATCAGTGGTGGGCACCAGCCCACTAAAGCACAAATCTGCTAATTGCGGACTTAAATATTTCATTTGCGCTTTAGCGGTCTTACTAAGTTTTATAATACATAAGGAGATTTGCATTTTCTAAAATTAAATTCAGTACCGCTAATAACAAATTATCTACCAGTCTTCATTATCTTGAACAGCAGAAGGKATGGCTGTCAATGAATCACAGCGCACATGATCTATTCAACTCCCCTCCCAGATAAATACACTTATTTGGAAGGCATACATCCTTGGTGACTGTTGCTTTTGGTCACGGTTCTCATTTCCCACAATGCTTTGTGTCTGCTTACGTAGCAGGAAGGCAATGTTTAGAACTCCCTTTCCCAGCTAAAACAGTTAATATTTGTAATCCATAGAAAAATTTTGTACAGTATGTATTGATTTATTTTACTTTATAATCTGAACTCCTTTTTTTTAAAAAAAATATGCTGGAGCTCAATACTTATAACCATAATTGGTTGAAGCAACCGGCCAATGGGGTTAGAGACTCAGAAATGATTTAAAGATGTTATGCTGATGAAGACAGACATCTAGTGGTCAACTGAGCAACTACATGGAAAACTTTAAAATCCAAGCTCTTATTTTGAAGGGAATATAGTTTCCTGTACTGCGTGCTTTCGTTTCCCATCACAAATCAAATCCTCCATGTACCCAGAATGCATCGCTTCAGTTTTCCAATAAACAGTTTTAAAATTACTTCATTGATGCTGCTTTAATGAAAAATCTACAACAAACAAAAGAAAAAGACAAAGAAGCAGCTGAACTAGCAATCCTCAACAACTTTTTAATTTTTACACCAGCAGCTAAACGTCTGTTTCAGGAAATCACATCCCCAGCAATCGGCAGTTGTTGGATTAAACTGTAAAAAGGTTCATACACCGCTAGTTGGCAGTGTTGTGCATATGCATCAATTATTGCCAGCTAGTAAGTGTCAAATTGAACTTGTGCTTTAAAATTAGCTTCTGCTGGTTTTTCTATGGCATAAGTACTTGTGAAGTTGCAGACCTAAATATTTTCATAAGAGCTTTACAAATTGTGGAACAAATTTTAGGATAAGTGCTGCCCACCACTGCAACCTATATGGGATGCCTGCAAGACTGTAACAAGTGGAAGAGTTATTGATATGAAAAATAATGTATCATTTTTAACACTGATTCTTAAATGCACTACATATTCTTGTGTTTCATTGAGATGTCTGAACTATTTTTGATAATCAACAACATAATTAGGCTTTCTATGTACTGTTTTTAAGCCCTGAACAAATAGTAGTGTGCTCTGTTCTGAGAGACTCATGATGTGGTTCACCTCAGTTTAAACATTTATAACAATTGGCCTAGAGATTAAAGAAACAAGTCTGATAATACAATATATAAAATAAGAGATCCAGAAACTAAAGCGGATATAAATAAAATTAAAAACTGCTTTAAAAGTTACTATAAAAATGTATATATAAAATAAATAGCGGGCTAGTATCTTCAATACTTGTCACAGTTAGTTAGTTAGTATTTAGATTGTTAATTTCATACAAGTAAAAATGTTTTGTATTAACTAAATACAGCTAAATAAAACAATGTAACATTTTAAAATAATAAAATAATTTACCTATTACCTTCTACATTATGCACAACTGTTTAAGAAAAAAGATCACTACTGAAAATAACAAAAAAGAAGCAACATTTTGCTAGTGTCGGTCTGATACTGATACTCATCTTGGTATCAATAGTATCGATGCTGAGATCGATATGCCCTCTCCGAATGCAAAGCGGTACAAGAAACTGAGAGAACCACTAACACCTGTTACTGAAAACATTCAACTGTGTCCTTGCAATGTCACTGCAATAAGCATATTTAATTTAGATAATAAAATATTCAATAATTAATAGGAGTCTTGAGTAGACAGCCAAAAATTATACATTTTGACCAAATGTTTATTAAGTTCTCACCAAACCCACGATAGTGTTACACGATCTTTGCAAATCATTAGGCATATAAATCTATAAAACCAACCAACCGCCAGACTAATGGTCAGTGGTGAACTTACAAAGGAATTAAGGCTGGAAAAATCTACGAGACAAAGATGCCTGCTAAGCCTGCTCCTTTTTGCCATTTTTATAGAACTTATCTATATTATATTATATTAGACAAAACAAAACAATAAGAAGAATTGACATGGACTTGGGTGAACAGAAATTGGCTGTATTTGCTGATGATACATTAGTTTCCCTACTACAGAGGTTCTCAAACTGGGGTCTCAGGACCCCCAGGGGTCCACGAGCCCTATCTTGGGGGTCCTAAAATTTTTTCAATAAATGGTTATTTTGGATTTTATTTGAAGAATGAACATGAGGAACAATACACTAGTAAAACAGACATACTAAACCAAACAAAAGCATAATATTCTCATAATATTCAGGGGTTAAAATGACAGTAAATTATTTCTAAAACAGCATGGGGTTTATGAGGGGGTCCCTGGAAACGTTTCACACTTGTAAGGGGTCCTCAGACCCAAAATGTTTGAGAACCCCTGCCCTACTGAACCCAACAAAATCTTTGCCAGAACTTGTCAGTCTTGAGAGAGTATATATCTTATTCAGGTTATAAATTACTGCACAGAAAACTCAAGTTCTCAGTAGCCGCTACAGCTCAGCTCAGCACCTGTGCAACAAATTCAAAGTGGAATGAGACACAAAATGTATTACGTATTTAGGCATTAATCTGCAAATGGATTTGACTGGTTTGGAGATCAATTACTCCCCACTAAAAAAGACATTGTAGCAGACATTAACAGATGGAATTTAATGCCCTAACTTAGCATTCAATCTAAAATAGATATAGTAAAAATGAGTATCCTCCTGTGATTTTTGCATGTATTTTGGTATGTTCCTATTGAAAAAACAGACTGTTATTTTGCTGAATAGAATAAAATATCTGGATTTATTTGGGCAGGTAAAAAGCAGAGCGTCAGGTTTACAGCTGCTCAAAGTTTAGGACCACTAAAGCTTCTGTCTATATACTATAAAGCAATTCAGACATTGTAAAACCAATAACATGATGGTGTAAGTCCAGTAATAACTCAAGATGGAAGGAAACTGATAGTTTGGGGTGGGATGTGGATTTCTCCATGGAAACTGTAAAGAGATTCATCAATGGCAAACTCCCTGAGACACGTTACTAATTCAAGGATTAAAAGTTCAATGAAGGTATGGAGTGAGATACTCAAAGAGCACAATTTAAGCAATTTTTAAGCACAATTTAAAACAGGGGACAGAAGTCTTCAGGAGGTTGGCTTATGACCCAGAGTTGAAAACAGACTCAACATTTAAATTGTGATCAAATAAATGTCTCACAACATACTTGACTTTGTTAAAGGAGGGAAAAATGTGAGCTTCCAGGACCTTAAGAATAAATTGAGAATATATAATACAGATTTGTTTAGATATTTATAAATCAGAGACTTTTTATGGAAAAAAAATTAAGCAATAAGTTCTTAATGTCAATAAAGAAGTTATTTACGTATATTAAAAAAATGCATATAATGATGCATCATATCAGAAAACTATCTCTAAACTATATCAATCATTACAAAATTTACAGGGACATATCACTGCATATAAAAGCAAGATGAGAAACAGGGCAATCTGATGACACATCAGTGGACTATAACAAGTGCCCCTTCATGGATGGAATTCAGCTGGAAGAATATGATTTGCTATTACCTGCCCAAAAGATAAAAATATTCACTTGCTGTTTGAGACTGTGTGAACTTACATTAGCAAATCATTTTTACATTTTTAGGACTGCCTTCATGTGGCTCAATTTTGGAGAGAAATACACAAGGTCCTGGAGGACGTTTTCAAAAGGAAAATACTATTTCAATTTGTGGTAATATATATTGGTGGAGCTTGGAAGGATTTAAAGTACAAAAATAAAAAAGGATTAATACCTAGTGATCCATATGCATGCAGTGTGTGATTGGTTGATACGATTTGTTCCTCTAACACAAACTTGGTGGTTCCTGCTCTTCAATAGTCCAGTTAGTCTGCAGAAGATTCAACTATACGCGGGAGGAAAAGCAGAGACATGAATAAAACAAGGAGTAAGAAGAGTGTGAGAGAGCATGGAGGGCAGTGGGGATTGGGTGGGGGCAGGAAAGAGATTAAAAGAGCAGAAGCCAGAGGATGATAATGATGATAAGAGGTAGATAAAATGGATGGAGAAGACAACCATTAGAACTTTATGTGGCATATGATTTAGTGGAAATTGTGCGACTAAAATGACTTCCTAAGAGATTTCGCTTAATTAGCAGATATTATTAATTAGCAGAAATAAGTATCTAAAGCATAAACATGGAGACATGTTCTTAGAAAGAAAATTAAAACTGTCTTGTTTGTACTTTCGGTATTATCCTTGTAAGGCACACGTTATTTGTCAAAAATATTTTTGCAATTTTATCTATGGTCAGCATGGGTAGGTCAAAAATATGATAACAATAGCCTTGCTGAAAGGAAACTGCTGCTAATGCTTACCATGTTCAGAAGAGACAGAACATAAAATTCAGCAAAATATTTTTTTTTCATGCACAGTGTTCATTGTTTACCAAAAACGGTGAAGAGAAGTTGCGAAGCAGCGGAAAAATGTTTTTGTTTAACACAGTAACTTTTTTTCACTAACTTTAAAAACTGTTAGTGGACCAATTAACTTTTGTTAAATTCTGTTTTGCCAACTTTATGTGTGCTGAAAAAGTTTTAATCAAAACTTTATTGTACATAAAAGAATGTAGTTACAAAAGTACAAAATGACCATGAAAAGGTATTTGAATTAGCCCTTTACAGTCAAAGTCCACCCTTACCCTGATTTGTGGAACCTAAAGAGATGTGGTTCCAATTGGGAGTAACTTTCTGTGAATCAAAAAAAAAAAACAACTAGATAACGAATAGCGATAACACAATAACCCCCGCATGCACAAATGCACCAGAACTCAGAAGTCTTTATTCCTAATAAATGTCATGCAACTAGGTGCATCCCAAATGTGTAGTGGTTTGGGTGGGGGTCTTTTTTTTTGGGGAGGGTGGGGGCTGATTGGTGGGCCTGATGGATAGAGCTTCATCAGAGCTAAACAACCTAAAAAAATCTTAAGCTCCTATGTTAAACAGTTTCTGAGTTATAAGCTTTTTTGCATGTCCAGACACCCCTTTTTCAGATAAAATGGGGGTCTAGGGGGGGTGGGGGGCACAGATTGGTTGGCCTGATGGATAGAGCTTCATCAGAGCTAAACAACAAAAGAAATCTGAAGCTCCTACGTTGAATAGTTTGAGTTATAAGCATTTTTGCTTGTCCAGACACCCCCACTTTGAAAGGAGCCCCCTCCTCAAATATGGGGTCTATCAAAAAACTGTTGGCTGGTGCAGTGTAGGTCAGACTCTTCTACAGCCCTGCCAAATTTCATGTTGACCGGTGCAGCCGTTTTTGTGCTACGGTTGACCAAAACCTCTGGAGAAAAAAATAAAATAAAATAAATAAACAGTACGAAAACAATATGACTCCCGCTTACGCTTTGCATGCAGGGGTCATAATAAGTAGGTCCTCTGGATGGGTTCTTCTTAAGTGAAACGTTTCGTCTCTCCTCCAAGAGACTTCTTCAGTCTGATGAGTTTTAGGTGAACTCGGCCTTACAAGCACTGCCTCCACATGGTGGACAAACAGGTTAGTCACATGCAAAAGAGGGCCATCGCCTAACAATAGGCTTGATTAACTCTATTTAGTCACATGCAAAAGAGGGCCATCGCCTAACAATAAGCTTGATTAGCTCTATTGTTCATAGAGGGTCATGTGCCCCATCACCTGACTTATTGGTTTGGATGCTGTGGTTCTTTGGTGTCATGTCATGTGTATGTAATGAGTGCAAGCGGGGTTCAACGTCCCCTTGTTTTTGTCCCTCTCTCTCTCTCTTTGTGTTGGTATCATTGGGGCCCTGATTCACACCTTTTGCTCACAGGGGGCTGAGTCATACTTGCAGTTACAGCAATGTAGGCAGAAGACAACTGGACATGAAGGCCTCCACCTCTATTTGATGGTGAACAGTTTTCCTTCACAAAAATGGCTTCCTTTACTCCTCTCTCAAACCAACATTCCTCTCTATCAAGGATGARAACATCTTCATCCCTGAAAGAGTGACCGCTGGCCTGTAGATGAATGTAAACTGCAGAGTCCTGACCCGACGACCTATCTTGTCCATGCTGGCTCATTCTTTTGAACAGTGGCTGTTTTGTTTCCCCAATGTATGACTGATCACAGTCCTTGTGACACTTAACAGCATATACTATATTACTCTGTTTTTGCCACTGGATCTTTGGGGTGAACTATGTGGCTGGAGTTTCAGAGAAACTGAGATGTTTATTCTCTAAACATGACGTCCCAGTGGCTTTCAAGCCCCAAAACACATTATGACAAAGATTAGTTCACCCCAAAGCATCCAAACCAATAAGTCAGGTGATGGGGCACATGACCCTCTATGAACAATAGAGCTAATCAAGCCTCTTGTTAGGCGATGGCCCTCTTTTGCATGTGATTAACCTGTTTGTCCACCATGTGGAGTCAGTGCTTATGAGGCTGAGTTCACCTGAAACTCCTCAGACTGAAGAAGTCTCGTGGAGGAGAGATGAAACGTTTCATTAAAGAAGAACCCATCCAGAGGACCTACTTATTTTTTTCTTTCTGATTTTTTCTACCTGGATTACTGAGATGCATCAGGACTTTCTATGAATCATTTTCAGGGACTAATATTTTTCCACATTAGTTTTTAACTACACAACAACAGTAGCAAACTACCAACAACAACAAGCTAACATTAGCTTACCTGGGGCAGCTGTGGCTGAGTGGTTAGGGGAGTCCTCCTCCATTGCGAGAGTTGGCAGTTCAGTTTCCCCATTAGTCACATGTCGAAGTGTCCCCGGGCAAGACTCTGAACCCCAACTGCCTCTGATTTATGTCCAACCAGTGTATGAATGTGAATTAAAGCACTGATTAGTCCCCATAGAATTATCTGTCTGGGATAACTTTGTAGAGAGACATAGCTCTATGTGAAGGGGTAAATCAGGGCATTGATTGTAGTGTAAAGCAAGTATGCTGGTTGGATAGAAAGGCACTATAAAAGTACAGCCCATTTACTGTTCTTTGTCATCCTGCCCTCTCATCTTAAGCATCATACTGATGGGTGGTCTGGTTCAATATTCTGTACTTTTCCTTCAAGTTTATTATTTTGTCGCAAATAAAATGAAATAAGATCACACATGTTTAATATTAAGATCCTGCTCATATTGAAGCAGCGCTCTACTCAAGTGAAACACAACCTGAGCTGGAATAGAGTAAGGTCGGGCCGACTGCAGCAGGGATGGGCCAAGCTGAGCTGCAAAAATGCCTTAGAATTCTTGGTGACCTGGACATCCATGCTGACATTCCATCAAACAGCAGAAGTTTTCCATATTTTAAACTTCTTAAATCTAAGGCATAATGTTGCAATAAGATGCAATGACTGATCAGTACAATTTGTTTGGATTGTTTTTGCACCAAAATCACCTCTTTCCTGCACTTAGTCCATCTCACCAGACTGCTGAGCTGCAAATCAAAATCCCTGTCCCTTTATCCTTCACTTCTGTCTCCCAACAAGAGCTTTTGGAAATTTTCAGGAAGATGAAGCCCACTATGTGTCCTTGACCTATTTTTTGTCTACTCTGGTTAAGACAAATATTTCTAACAGGTCCATTAATTACCACTATCATCAGTGTGTCTCTTCAGTCTGAATCTGTTCCACCACCACTGAAATTTGCCATAATCAAACCTCTATCAAAAATCTTTGATAAGGGTCACCAAATGACCTGTTGATGACAGCATATACTTGCTCACCTTCTGTTATTATCCTTCTTGATATGTCTTCAGCATATCAGTTTCTGGCATCTTCTTGCTTCCTCATGATCAACTCATCAGCCACCATGGAATATTCCACAGTAAATTTTGCAGTATTAAATCAACACTTAAAGAGTTAAATTTAACACCCGTGTCTGAGTCTATTTGGTCTTAATCGGAATTGGTGTCACTTTTTTGTTTTTATTTATTTTTATTTTACCGTTATTTAACAAGGCAAGTCCCATTGAGTTCTCAGATCTCTTTTTCAAGGGAGGCCTGGGACTGAAGGCAACCTATTGTATATGTTTTTAGGGGTGGGGAAAACCACAGTACCTGGAGAATACCCACGCAAGGAAAAGGTGAACATGCAGACTCTACACAGAAAGATCCCAGGTCTGAACCAGGGATCAAACCCAGGACCTTCTTGCTGTGAGGCATCGGTACTAACCACTGAGCCATTTTGCCGCTGTTTAACTCTTTCCATCCATCCATCTGTCCATTTTCTTTTGCTTATCTGGGATCTGATCGCGGCTTCCCTCTCCCCAGCCACTTGGGCCAGCTCCTCTGGGGGAATCCCAAGGCGTTCCCAGGCCAGTCAAGAAACATAGTCCCTCCAGCATGTCCTGGGTCTTCCTCTCTGTCTCCTCCCAGTGAGATGTGTGTGGGACACTGGCCAGGAGGCACCTTAACCTGATGCTTAAGCCACCTCAACTGGCTCCTCTTGACGTGGAGGAGCAGTGGCTCTACTCTGAGTCTCTCCCAGATGGCCAAGCTTCTCACCCTATCTCTAAGGGAGAGCTCAGACACCCTGCGGAAGAAAAACTAATTTTGGCCGCTTGTGTCTGTGATGCTTTTCTTTTGGTCACTACCTAAAGCTCATTATCATAGATGAAGGTAGGAACGTAGACCGACTGGTAAATTGAGAGCTTCACCTTCTGGCTCAGCTTTCGTTTCACCACGACGGATAGGTACAGCGCCCGCATCACTGCAGACAAAGCACCAATCTGCCTATTGATCTTCCACTCCTATCTTCCCTCATTCATGAACAAGACCCTGAGATACTTAAACTCCTCCACTTGGGTCAGGACTTCTTCCCTGAGGAGGAGGCAGGCTACCCTTTTCCAGCTCAAGACCATGGTCTTGAATTTGGAGGCATTGATCCTCATCCCAGCCGCTTCACGCTCGGCTGTGAACAGCTCCAGCAAAAGCTGGCGATCACAATCTGATGAAGCCAATAGGAACCACATCATCTACAAAAAGCAGAAATGCAATCCCAAGTCCACAAAAACGAATCCCAGGCACCAGAACTCTTTTTGAAGTGTTACATTTTCAGAGTACAATTAATTCAAAATCAAGTTAAAATTAACACTGAATAATACTGTACAGTGTTAATAAAACTTAATAGTACAAGTCAAATAACTCTGATGAAAATAAATATGATTCTAAACAGAGTTAACAAGTTACTCCACTGTGGTGACAAATCAACTCTGCATTGAGTTAGTGGGGGTTAACAATTAAATCTGAGTGTTAATTTGACACTATAGATTATTTAAATTTTTGCTGTGTAGAAGGAGAACAACAGACAATTCGATGTGTCAGTTACAACAAATTTGAAGACAGAGTTGAGACAACACTAAGGAAATCAACACTGTGAATTAAGACCAACACTGGATGCCAATTAACTCAGAAAGTGTTAAAATAACACTAGTGGGAGTTAAATCAACTCTGAAAAGTTTAATACTGAAATTTTAACACTCCGATTTTTGCTGCATGCTATGTTGATGACAGTGAACTTTACACAACAACAAACCATCACTGCTGCTCTCCAGACTCATTGTATGGCTGAATGAGATAAAGGCATGGATGACCCAAAATGTTCCTCAACTGAACAGCTTCAAAACTGAAGTTATGTACACAAGCACTCCCTATCAGCTCCAGTATAACATTTTCTGGTCAAGACATTACACCATCCTTTGTTGTCCCCAATCTTGGCATTCACTTTTTCTTTGATTTTCATGTTACACACATATGTAAAACCGCTTTAATTAATTTTAAAAACATTGCAAGTTTCACTGATTTACATCTTGGCTTGATCCAGAACAACTTGTCCATTCTTTAGATCCTTTAAGGAAAGACTATTGCAAGTCAATACTTTTTGACATCTCAAAAAAAAAAAAAAAAAAAAACTTCAAGAGCTCCTGTCCATCCTGAACAGCATTGCTCAACTGTTAACAAAATCTTCACAACAGTCCTGCAATTTTGTCATTGGCTTCCTGTCTCTGCAAGAATACAGTAAAAAGATTTGACACAGCAGTGATACATGTCAATGCAATCCCTACCTAAAAAAACTGCTCATCCCACTCATCAAAATGTGTTTGCTTCACTCTAACTCATCCCATCTTCAAATTCCCAGAACTAAGCTCACCAGCACTTGGTAGAGCACCTTTTGCACTGCTCCTCCTTGTCTGTGAAATTTACTTCCAAACTACCTAAGGGCACTACATATTTCAGAATCCTTTGAAAGTGGATTAAAAATAATTAATCATTTTTATGATCCTGGTTTGTCTGATTGGTTTTTTTTTGTTGTTGTTGATTTTTTGTTTGTATGATTCTTTAAATGTAACACTTTGAGCTTACAGATATAAAGTGCTTTAAAAATTAGAGTTATATTGGCTGTCAGAACGGTGATGGCTTTTTTGTAAGGGGGACTATGAAGGAGGTCTTCAAGAAGGGTATGACAATGGCTTGGGTCTAGGACTGTTTGAAGACTCATTGGGTTCTGCTAACTTTCTAGGGTTGACAAACCCTCTGTGTGTGACACACCTCATTCTGCTCCACTCTGGGGATGGGGATGTGGGCATGTAGCGTATCTGCCTCTGGTAACACCCTCTTAAACCAGGCAAAGAAGACATTCAGCAACTATGCCAGTGGGACATCATCTTCAGCAGTTCTGAGGTCAGTTCTGTGCTGGGAGATGTGCTAGAATCCCAGGCACAACTGACTGCTGTTGTTGCAGCCAAGGTAGTCCTTGATAATTTCCAGTAATCCAGCATTACCCTCTAAATATTTCTATTTTGGTCAGCACAGACCTTCCTGTAAAGTGTGGGGTGGGGAAGAGGCCATTTACATACATTTTTACCAGGTCCTCTGAAGGCCAAAGCTTTTATTCAGCATCTCAGCCCATAAGTATGGGATAAATCTTGTGCCAGCAGGAATTGAATTCGAATTTTTCAGATTGAATCTTAATGTGCATAATTTAAAATTGAATGCATTGGTTTGAAAATGAATTTTACTAAATTGAAACTAATTTAAAGTTTTGTATCTGCATTAATTTGCTTTGAAACTGTATTTTGGTTAATTATAAATTCACTTTGACTACTTTCACTTTCAGTTCCAAAATTTAGATTTTTGTGTCACACATCCTGGTCCTTGAGAAAGCCAGGCAGAGTAATCAAACCCAGATCCACAGAGTTATGTTTCACTTTGGTGAAGTTTCCCTGTTGTAATGTAACAGAGTTGATGCAATCCACCCTAAAAGTGACAAAAACAGACAAAGTTATTTTATTGCAGTGATTAATTTTACCTATATGTAGAAATAATATTTATGTCACATCATGGATGTCATATTGATCAGATGCTGCTGCTGACTGATCCATGATGTGATGTAAATGTAACATTTTCAATAGGTAAAATTAAGCACTGCAATAAAATAACAGTTTTTGTCACTTTTATGGTGGATTGCATCAACTCGGTTACATACAGAAGGGAAACGTCAATGACATAAAACATAAATCTGTGGATCTGTGTTTGATTACTCTGGCTGGCTTTCTCAAGGACCAGGATGTGTGACACAAAAATCTGAATTTTGGAACTGAAATTGAATTATGGATGTGAAAGTGAAAGTAGTCAAACTGAACTTTAAATAAACCAAAATACAGTTTGAAGGCAAATTAATTCAAATTCAAAACTTTAAATTCAGTTTCAAATCATCAAATTCAGTTTCAAACCAATGCATTCAATTTCAAATTATGCACATTCAGATTCAATCTGAGCAATTCAAATTCAGTTCCCGCTGGTACAAGATTTATCCTGTACATATGTTGCCACACTTTGCATTATTTTATTTTATTTTATTTTATTATTATTTTTATTTGCTGCTTTTAAAAATACAAAAAAATAATGTATAGTAAACTGTGTATAATATAAACTATTATTTTTAGTTTTACATTTCTTTTTGGACTCCAGAGGAAAACCTTGTTCTTTTGAGCATAACCAGGCCAGATGAAGTAATTTGAAAGGTATTTGTAATGCAGCAGTAATGATGCATTCCTTCCTAAATTCTCTCTTTCTGCATGTGGCTTTAGCTTTATTTGTTGTTAAGTCACTCACCAAAATCTTGTCTCTGTTGCTCTGTGGTTCAAAAACTGAAAGTGCTGTGCATCCAAACTCTGATGAAGCATGATAATATTATTGAATTTGTTCTTTCAACTGCTCCAGTTTAGCATGTTTACTCCTTGTAATGCCACTTTAGATTAGACAATGCCATCACTGCAAGCACATTGCCACAAACCAATCTTAAATAAGAGTAATTTTAAAAGTTATCGAATCTTAAAATGTTGAAACAGAGCATGTTTCTGATTGTAACTGAGGGGACTAGTTGCTAGAGTTTTTGGAAGAAATTGTCTTGTCTCCCATTCTTCATTTAACAACCAACAAACTTTATCTGGCTGTCAAATTTAGGATTAGCATACATTTTGATCCCTAAATTCGTGACACTTGGCCTGATGTACTTGGCAAAGGAACCAAGAGAAAAAAGTCAGAAATTTTACCTAAAACAATTTTTTTAGTTTTCTTCTCATTGGACTTTAGACAATTCAAAGACATCCAAGCGTGAATTTGATCAAGACAGTCAAGTAAGGGCCTTAAAAGGTTTAAGAGGCAGATAAATTTGGTTGTCATCTGCATAGCGGTGGAAGTAATCATTATGCCTTCTGAAAATGGATTCAAGTTGAAGCAAAACTCAAAACTGAGCCTTAGAAAACTCCACATAAAAAGGGGCAAGAACAAAATCTAAAATTACTAGATAGAACCTGAACCACTTCAGTGCCACACCTCTGATACCCACCCACTGTTCTAAATGAGATAGTAGAATTTTATAATCCACCATATAAAATCTGGCAGGTCTAAAAGCACAAGCACTACATAATCACCAGAATTGGTAACTAAATGTTTTGTTAAAAAGTCTTCAAATAGCTGAAGTTTTAAAACCAAACTGTAAAACCTCAGGAATGTTGTGTTCCAAGAAATCCATCAGACTGTAACCCAGTTTGTTAAGGATTTTTTTAAACAAAATGCAGGTTAGTAATGAGTCTGAAATTACCCAAAACTGCAGGATGCAAATTGGGTTTGTTAATCAGTAGCTGCATGACTGCTTAAAAAATCAGGGACATATGGTCCCACAAAGGAAATATATGCCTTCAAAAAGTCAAAGAGGAACAGGGTCGTTAGGAGAACCTGAGGGCTTCATTTGACCAACAATCTTCTGAAGCCAAGATAAGGCCACTGGCTCAAAATTCTTAAAGGCAGCAGAGGGTGGGACCAAAATTGAAGGGTCATGTGCAGAATGTACAAAAGCAGACTTAATAAAGGCAACCTTCTTATAAAAACATGGAAGAGGATTTATTAATATGGGCCTGAGGGACATTAAAGAGATAACTCAGTAGTCAGAAACACAACTTTTGAATTGTGATTACTCTCCCAGACAGGGTCCAAAAAATATTTTATTTTAGCCTCACTTATAGCCATTTGAAACTGATGCCAAAGGTCCCTTAAAAAGAAAAATGAAGCTTGTGATTGGTCCTTCTTCCACTTGAGTTCATCTCTGTGGCACTGGAGCCTCATATCATGAGTCTGGTCAGTCAGCCAGGGCTTAAATTTGTGTACTCATCATTTGGATGCGCAAATAGCATGAAGATCAACAAGTCACATTTTCTGTGAATAAATAAATAAAAAAACCTACTGAGATATAAAGTGTAAATTTATCAAATGTTTATTTACCTTTTATAAAAATGTTTAACAGGTGTATACTTTTGCTTACATTATATTCATCTCATTGTATTACAGTAAATTCAGTGGTTTCAAAAACATACATGGCATCAACATGTCTCACCTTTAAAAAAACATATGTACAGTTCCCTCTTTTATATGAGAGGGTCATGGCTCATTTCATTTGTTAAATTGACTGCCATTATTTGCTCCTTGTCTACACAACAGAAGTTATAAAATGAAATTAAAAGGTGTGGATGTTCAACATCATATTAAAGAGATAATAGAAAAATGGATTTCTGTTCTGTAGTTGAAGACATTTTGTTTACCATTCGGAAGCTTTCAAAATTTAAAACTAGGGAGTATCGAGTTCAAACTTTAAACTGATTGGGATGCTCTGTTTTTCCAAGCTAGATTAAAGAATAATCTCACTCCCCTCCCATTGAAGAGTCATTTGGGTATTTGCTCTGTCCCACCTGAAGCACCAAATGAGCTATCCATATAGCACATTTGGTGCTATATACACCTCTTCCACCAACAGCATTAGCACTGGTTCTCCACAGGGCTCCTTGCTGTTCTTGACAAACCACAACTCAGTTGCCAGTTTTGTACTGATGCATCTCAATTATCCAGATAAAAAAATCTTAAACAATCTTATCAACACTGTTTGTTCACATGCAAAAGAAGACAATCAGCCTAACAATCGATCAGTAGTGCTCTGATTGTCATCCATTGTTTGCACAGGGTTGTGTCATACTTGCAATAACAGTGTTGTAAAATGGGGACAATTGGACATGTCAGCCCCCACCTCTGTTTAATGGCAGGCAGTTTTTCTTCACAAAAATGGCTTCCTTTACTCCTCTGTCAAACCAACATTCCTCTCTATCAAGGATGAGAACATCTAAATTCCTGAAAGAGTGTCTGCGGGCCTGTAGATGAGTTTAACTGCAGAGTCCTGACCTAATTGTGTTGCTCTTCTGCGCAGGGCCATCTATTTGGCCAGTGGCTGCTTGTTCCCCCCGATGGACAGGGAATCAACAGCATTGACCGTTATTGGTAAACCTGGTTGTTACGATGTAGAAGTACTACTTGTAAGGCTGGGTTTACCTGTAACTCCTGAGACAGAAAAAGTCTCTTTGAGTAGAGGTGAAACGTTTGCAACAAGAAAAAGAAACATTCAGAGGACCTACTCATTTTTTTAGAGCTAGATTTGTAGATTACAACATCGTGGCATGGCTAATTTCTGGAGGGAGCAAGACCGCATACAGGGATGAAGTGGAAGCTGAGTGTGGTGCAAAGACACCAGCTTCCTCCTGAACACAGCTAAGACAAGAAGGTTGTTGTGGATTTCAGGAAAACAGAAACAACATCCAGGGGGACTGTGTGGAGAGTGCCAGACTTCCTTTTCCAAGGAGTCCATGTCAGAACTTGACCTGGGGTCTGAAAACAGCTAAAAAGCTAACTTGTACTGGTGAAGAAGGCCCAGCAGAGACATTTTTGTCTGATAGTCCTCAGGAAGATTAACATCTCTTCCTTGGTGTCTTTCTATTGCCACATTTTCAAGAATGTCCTGTGCTACAGTCTGTGTGTGGTTCTTGTAAAATAGAACAGAGGAAAACACTTCAAGAGATCATTCAAAGTGCCCAGGAGATCACTGGATATTCTTTACCATCTCTTGAAGAACTGTAAAACTTCCACTGCATCAAGAAAGCCACACACATTTTAAAAGACTTCTCGCATCCAGGTCGTGTTCCAACCACTCAGGCAGGAGGTACCGGAGGAAAAACACATGAACCAATAGTCTGAAAAATGTTTTTTATCCGGCAGCCTATGGATCATTAAATGACACCTAGCATCAACAGTGTTATTGAAAGCCTTTGCCTGAGATGATTTATTTGTTGAGCTGCCATCATGACTGCAATTCCCTGATGACTTGAACTGGAAAATATGCATGTTATCATTCATATTTACATAGTTTATGCTACAGAAATATGACCTCATTGTTTGATTTAAGCATTCTTTAAAAACTTTGTAAGTCTGCAATTCTTAAAAAATGTAATTTTAATCGTTATATTGTCTTGTAAGAGAAGTTCTTTTCCTGAATTTAATTAGGTAGTAATTAAAGCTAACTTGTGCATGTTGCTTAAATCTATCCATAACATAAAAAAGTTCTGAAACTCGAACTTCATCACATTTGGCGTTGTTTTATAATGTCACAACAGAGATGTCCATCTGACAGAGGCTTTGTATTTGGACCACATGACCAAGTCACACTTATAAAAAACAAGTTATTAGATGGATAACATTTACCAGTAATTTGTAAACTCTAATTCCTGTGTCATGTACCACAAAGCAGGATTACTGACTTGAGGTAAATTCAGGTTCAGTTTGTCATTTTCAGTGTCACAAAGCTGATTTTTATTTTTCCTGCAGCAACCAATGCAGAAAAACTAAGCTGCTCAATAGTGAACGCAAATCAACAATCTACCCACTGTCACTAATAGAAGCATCAGAACAAAGATGTTTGTTACTTCGCTCAACAATTGAAAAAAAACTGCCCAAAAACCTGATGTTATATGTAGTTTGATCAAACTACAAAACAACCTGAGGGAACATGTGAATTAGCTTTGTACAAAAGGAAAAAAAAATATCTGCAAAGCAGAACAAAATGCACTAAAAGTTTGCTTATGCAACAGCCAGCAATGTCCTTTTAACATACAACAGTAAATAAATTTTTCATTAAAAATTAATTATAAACCAGGACCTTTGTGTTTTAGGTAAAACACTGATCAATCTGATGAATCAGCCAAGGAAGTGTACAGAGGCAATCCCAGCACACAGTTCATGTTTAAATGCTGGATGTGTTGATCTCTTCCACAGCAACATGGACCAATACATGGAGCTCCAACATGTTCCACATATGGGCTTGACACATGGGGAGCAACCTTGCTCTCTCTCCATTCATTTCCTATGGAACTTGTGCAATGAGGTGACAACTCCTCCAGCCAAGCGACTTGCAAAACTTGTGCCTGTGAAATTTTGCGCTCGTACGCGTAAATGTGCGCCCGTGAGCTTGCGACATATAAAAGTTGAAAAATGTTCAACTTTAGTTGCTGTCGCATGGCGCCACAACCAATCAGGGAGAGTTTCATGGACTGACCAATGAGAGGAGAGTATGCTACACACTGAGTTAGCTACCGCTTTCAAAAACGTTCCAGTTTTACATGACACTTCACAAAGTGATTACTAAAAATAACAGGCAGCCGTATGGGAATTTGTTTGCACCAGGGTGAGGTTGTCTGGTAAGCTTTTTCCTCATAAAATTGTGTCTTGGCGAGCGTTTGTTTTTCTATATTATTCAGTATCAATTTCGTGAAGAAAAGCGACCTGAGAGTGCAATTTGCAATGCTGCTGTTGCTCTTGGGTCCCTTGTGTCGGGTTTCACCCTGGTTACAATGACAGCCGTTAATCGCTGTTGTTTGTTGCTCCCCGTGTGTCGAACCCATTAGGCTGTCTCTGGATCTGATATTTGCTTATGTTTCTTGTTGTCAAACTCCAAATCTAGGTCTGGGTCTTAAAACATTTGGCTCTGGCCATTCAGCATGGTAATGTGTGGGGTATCAATGTACTGTACCAAGCACTAAATTTTGCATTAGTACAACCATACAGCTTTTTTTATTTCACTGGGATGAAAGCCATTTTCTATCTCACCACAGTTGATGTGACGTTTAGGAAATCCAATTGTATAGCAGGTGGAAAGCCTCTATGGCACAGCATAGAATAGTCCAATTTGTTTTTATTTAACAAGGAAAATCTCACTGAGATCAGATATAAACAACCCACGCAACAATGAACAAGAAGAACAATGCAAACTTCATAGGCCCAAACCGGGGTTTGAACCCAGGACCTTCTTGTTGTAAGGGACCAGTAATAACTACTGTTCCATAGAGCTGTCATAATATTCTTGATTTGAAATTGTGTCACATAAATGATTATCTGTTGTGGCATCTGTTGGTTTAGCACATAGAATACAATGGTATCTGTCCAAGCCAAGGTTCTCCTTAAGCTTGTACAAAATGTAAAATTTCCAGCCAGTAAGCTCACAAGTTGATTATTATTACACTAAAAGCATACCTCCAAATCTTGCTCAGAATGTCTACCTTCTCAAAGACATTGGCCATATTAGCTAGTGTGCTATTTAGCTGAACTGATATTTAGTTCATTAGTCACACTCTGAAGATTACAAATAGTTCTATTTTGCCAGGCAATTTTTTCCCAGTGGTTTTAGAGCTGCTGTCACTTCCTTCTTAACCAACTCTGGTATCATCGTCTAAAGTTTAGGGATAATTTCAGCTTAAATCATCTATCATTATCTTGATGCACCATAACATCTCTGCATTAGAAATCAGCTTTCTGAGCAAGCCGAGCTCCGAAGTTGGATGGCCCTGGCAGTTTCATTTTACGTCAGAAGACTATACTTATCCAGATATGGTTTGAGGACAATGAGGTACTGATAACTCTTTGACATAGCCATAGCAAGCAATGTATATTGAAATTACATTCCCAAAGAGATGCTTCAAAACATGTACTCAATGCACATTCACCAGAAACCTTTGTAATGGTCAGGTCTTAAATGATGTGGCAGACGTATTGGTTAGGTTATTATTTAGTGGATTTGTCAGCATTTTTAAGGCAGGTTTTTCATTCAGCTGCATGACTGTGGTTGGTTCTTTGATGTTTTACTGTTAGAAATCCAGGGTTGACTTACTGACTTGATAAACAGAGTCTTAGCGCCACTAAGCATGCTTACTCTTTATTGTAGTTGAATAAGATCTCTCTAAGAAACAATAAAAGACATTGAACTTGTAGTACAGGGCTCAGGTCTAAGGTTGAACTTTGTAAAAAGCAAACATATTTAGCAGAAATACCTATAATGGCCTGTCTTTTTCCACAATCACACTCAAAACGTTTCCTTTTCAGAGTTAAGTTTTGTTTGCACAAGTTCTTTTTGTTTTTGTACCATAGAAAAACCTAAAAGGCAGCGGAAGGTCATTAAGTGGAACAGAAAATGGATTTGAATTCAAAAATAAGTATCTAGAAAGCTAAACAATGTTATTTTAGGTTTGGATATTTGGAAAACTATTTCAAAAATATTGACTTCACTGAGTAACTAACACTTTTTGACATTCTTGAATATATCATTACGATTACTCTATTTTGGTTCACTATGGTGGCTCAAATCCGTTTTAGTCAACAAAATTTTGTGTACCATGCCATCTTCTGGCAAAAAAAAAAAAAAAAAACTCTAGTATTCTAAACTTATTTTTTTTCCACAGATACATTTTTGTCTAAATTTTAATAAAATCAACTAATAAAAAATGTATTGACAAATAAAGAAGAGGCAATGTTACTGCACCATTTCATGTGCTTCAGTCATTGGGCATCATTGAGCAAAATGTGCAACAGACATGCGGTGCCTGTAAAACACTGTAAGGATAAAGTTTACAGTGAAGTGTTATGACCTAATCCTAAAGAGCCCCTTTAGGGATTAGGAGTAAGAAACAAAATTTGAGGTAGTGAAAATGTGTTTTCCTACCACGTGCAGGAAATCAAAAATGTTATTAGTATCTTTGTGCAGCTGGTGCTGTGCTTTGTTTTGTATTCAGTTTGAATAGGGAAACAGGCTAAATGCAGTCCCAGAAGTGAGACAATGATTTGGGACCATTTACAAGTTGCAAAATCAATACGTTATTAAATAACATCAATTCCACTAAATATTTATGAATGAGATATTTATAAGTCTTGCTATTGTCGTTCCAACAGTTGAATTAGAAACATGCACACTTGTATAATTTTGAAAATTGCTATCGTTATGTTACTTTATAGACAATTCCAATGCATTTATCTTGCTCAGAGTTTGAATTGTTAGGGAAAAAAATCAATTAGCTGTATGTTTATGTTGCTGTGCTTCAGCAAGTGACAGGAGGTAATGTTTGTAGTTTTCCAATTGCTAAATGGTTTGTTTAGGATTTAGTAATCTTGAAAATAAAAATATGAATCCAAACATTGATACGTTGTTTCCTCTCAAACAAAATCTCATCTGTTAGCAAATTTGGGCAGAACTGAGGGGACACATTTTGAATAAAACTTAAAAAAGAGAACTCTGACTAGTTGTAACAGACGACATTTGATAAACATTTACTTCATCAACAAAAATGTGTCTGTAAAAATTCTGTAGGCTAGTTTTAATTAAAAAAAATACTAAAATACATTGTCACACGAAGTTCACCATATTATTTATGCCACAGAGCATTCTGGGTAAATGATGACAATTACTCTGTCCAGCTTGAACGTTCATTTTGGACAATATCTGATGTTAAGCCCTTTTAAATTCAGCCGGTGCACATTGACTTAGAGAAGAATGTAGAAATGACTCACCCTGTAATTAAAAATGTGGATGGTGAACAAAAGAACTGGTTCATGGAAGGCTCAGCTCAGTTACTATT